>NC_090448.1:1071115704-1071416273 GCF_031143425.1 Pleurodeles waltl
CAATGTGTCACCCAGACAAAGACAAACACCCCAGGATGAACGTGCACTATATATATATATATATATACATATATATATATATATATATATACATACACATATATATACATATATCTGTGTGTGTGTATCTATATATATATATATACATATATATATATTGTTAGACTTTTCATCCTTGGCGTGGTCTCCCTTAACTTTTTGCCTCTGTTCCCCAGGTTGTTGATGTGTGCTGGACTCTGATTTTGATGTTTTTATTACTCTGGGCATTTTACCACTGCAAACCAGTGCTAAAGTGCAAGTGTCCCTATTTAAAATGTGTACGCAATTGGTCCTCCATGATTGGCATATTTGCTTTACTGTTAAGTCCCTAGTAAAGTGCACTAGAGGTGCCCAGGGCCTGTAAATCAAATGTTACTAGTGGGCCTGCAGCACTGGTTGTGCCACCCACATAAGTAACCCTGTAACCATGTCTCAGACCTGCCACTGCAGTGTCTGTGTGTGTACTTTTACACTATAAATTCGACTTGGAAAGTGTACCCACTTGCCAGGCCTAAACCTTCCCTTTTCTTACATGTAAGGCACCCCTAAGGTAGGCCCTAGGTAGCCCCAAGGGCAGGGTGCAGTGTATGGATAAGGTAGGACATATAGTAATGTGGTTTATATGTCCTGACAGTGAAATACTGCCAACTTCGTTTTTCACTGTTGCAAGGCCTGTCTCTCTCATAGGATAACATGGGGGCTACCTTTAAATATGATTAAAGTGTAGATTCCCCTAGAGAGTAGATGGACAGGTGGAGTTTGGGATCCCTGAATACATCTTTTAGTAAAGTTGATTTTGAGATTGTGCGTTTGAAAATGCCACTTTTAGAAAGTGAACATTTTCTTGCTTAAACCATTCTGAGACTCTGCCGTGTTTGTGGATTCCCTGTCTGGGTCAGTTTGACAGTTGGGTTGTTTTTCACCTCCCACCAGACAGTGACACAAAGGGAGCTGGGGTGTAACCTGCATTTCCGGATTAGCCATCTCTGCTAGGAGGGAGGGGTGGAGTGGTCACTCTCATCTGAAAAGACTGTGCCTGCCTCTGACAATGCCGACTCCAACCCCCTGGTGTGTGTCTGAGGCCTTGCCTGGGCAAGGCAGGATTTCACAAGTAGGTGTGAGTCCCCTTTGAAGAAAGGTGACTTAAAAGACTAAAATGGGTATAAGAAGGGCACCCAAATCTTCAGAATTTAGAAACACTTCTGGAACCAAGAGGAACCTCTGCCTGGAGAAGAGCTGATAGCTGAGGAACTGGTGCTGCCCTGCCTGTGACTGTGCTTTGTGGAGCTTTCCTACAGTGCTGCTTCTGCCAGAGTAAGAGGGCAAAGACTGGACTTTGTGTGCCTTCCATCTTGTGAAGAAATCTCCAAGGGCTTGAGATAGAGCTTGCCTCCTGTTGTTTGAAGTCTCAGGGACAGCTAAGACTTCTCTCTGCCAGCACCTGGAGTCTCTGGAGAGACTCCTGCTCTGACAAGTGATGCCCTATCCAGTCCCTGGGCCCTTGAAAGGAAAGCTGGTGGAAATCCAAGGAAATCGACTTCGGACGACTCCGGACCGACGCCACTGCTGAATCCGGTGACGCCGCCTGCACCCGACGCCGTGACCTTCGCTGGAACGCGACGCTCTTTGCAGGCCCGATGCCGCAGCAGTCCCGCTGAAGTCTGCGACTCCGTGGAAGTCACCGCACCACGTCGTGACCAACGCCGCTCGAAGTGCACGGATTCGCACATCGGCTTGTTTTCACTCTTCACCAAAGGTACTGTACTTGAGGGTCTACACGACTCCGTGTCCGGTGCCACTGGTGTCGGCTTGTTGGGAACGACTCCATCACGACGCCATGTTAACTTAAATATTTCCTATTGTTCTAAACTGGTGTTGTGTCATTTTGTGGTGTTTTCATTAAGTTACTGTGTGTGTTGGTACAAATACTTTACACCTAGCACTCTCTGCCAAGCTACCAAGGGGGTAAGCAGGGGTTAGCTGAGGGTGATTCTCTTTTACCCTGACTAGAGTGAGGGTCCTTGCTTGAACAGGGGGTAACCTGACTGTCAACCAAAGACCCCATTTCTAATATATATATATATATATATATATATATATATATATATCAGTATAAACAGTAAAGAGAATGTGGGGTAAAGCACTCAGGAGCTCCACACAGTAAGACTAAAGCTCAGTAAGTTCCTCACCCACGTTTGCTTTTACAGATTCTGACTGCTAATACCCAAATGTTGGATATACATGCGAAGGCAGGATCTGTGGAGCTCACCCCTATGGTGATGTTATGAAAGTAACTAAAAGACAATACTCACAGTGGACAAAACCACCACTAGGTTGCCAGCTGAGTCCATTGATCCCTGTGATCAGACAGGGACACGCAAGACAGTAACAGCAAGGGTGTAGAACAAAATATAACCACAATAGACAAGGAGCCAGCAAAAAGGAGGCCTTAACAGGAATGAAAGGAAAACAAGGGTACGCTTGGCAGAATGCAAGTAACAACGTACAAGGAGACTAGAAGCAAGACAGCAGGAAAACAACCAACCAGGAACTGAAACAAGGGAATGGAAAGAAAGGCATGGACTGGGAAAATAAAAATACAGAAGGAGTGGCTGGCTTAAGGGGAGCCCAGGAAGTGCAACTGCAGGAATCAAGGAAACAAGGAAACAAAGAAAAACGGAGCCAGAAATAATTCAAGAAACTAGAAATAGCGGAGGCTCTGGAGTCAAGTTGCGCTGCAGGGAGTTCTAGTTCAGGAGGAACAAGGAATTGCTAAGGCTCAGGAGTCAAGGTAGCACTGCAGGGAGTGCTAATCTAGGAACAAGGATAACTAAAGCTCAGGAACAAGAAATAACTATTGCTCAGAAACATCAGGAAATAAGGGCCAGTCTCACCAGAAGGATTAAAAGGGCTCACAGTAATCACATGCATCAGGTGTGAGCAGGCTAGCAGCAGCCAGACACTTTTGTGCTAAACTCCTCCATCCATGCTTGGCCTTCAGGGATGGAAAAAAAGCAGTGAGCAGGGGATTATAGGTATTGTAGTTGCAAGCATGAGCAGACCGGCTTCCACAAACCCCACCATGTATTGGGAATAGATGATAATTTTCAAACGGTCCAAAAAGCTAGAATTCAGAATACACATGTAGGGGAAGGTCTGTAGGCTTATTAGAACATTGGAATGTCCCAAAATGCAGTCCCCTGGTGGTGGGCTTGAGAGCACAGGGAGCGAATCATGACAATTATATCCAATGTGCAGAAACAGTCTTCTACAGGTCTGTAAGCAAGATGACAGTAGTCTATGTAATTACAAATCACAATTATAATTAGGGACAGTTAAGCCATTTCTCTGTTAACCGTTACGCCATATTACCCTGAACTTACCAATTTTACAATGTGCAACTAGGTCCTTCCCTGATTCACAATAGACATGCTATGATAAAAAAATCATAATTCCATAGTGACGTGGTTTATATATGGAAATAGCACGATCTATAGAGGAACAAACTACACAATCCAAAATATATCATGTTTTGAGGTCCAAATGGTAGTGACATCTCCATATGTAGTAATATAATGGGATTTTAACTGCACTTGCAATCGATCCATAATACAAAGTGAATCCTCACTCTGTGTAACATCACCAGTTATGCCAGTTTCCATGCTCCACATAGAGTGACTATTATTAACAGCGTGTTGGAAAGACCAATGGGGGTGAAAATGCAGGAAATTGCTTTAACGGAGTGCAAATTCTCCAGTGAGCAGAGGCCTGTGCCTGGATATACAACTTATGGAGCTACTGCTAATAATGGTAGAATAGAAGCTAGTTGTGTCTTTGAAGTGGGGGAGACTTTAAAGAAAAGTTTTGAAGTGCACAAGGTTCCTGCCCTTCCTTACCTGGCCTGGCCTGGCTTCAGAGTCATGACAGGAGGGATGTAGCTCTTTGTGTGGGGACGGGGTCTGCCCTTTCATTTGCAAGTGTCAGCTTCTCCCCCCATCCAACCCAGGAAGACCCATCAGCCTGGTAATCGGCCATCAGGAAGTGAATGGCCCATCAGAAGCACCTAGGATCCCTTTGTGTGTGGCTGTTTGGAAGAACTGCACAAGGCCCAGCTGTCACCCACCCCAGACTTGTATTGGAGACAGAAAGAAAGCACAGAATGGTTTACGTAAGAAAAAGCTCTACTTTCTAAAAGTGGCATCTTTATACTTTCAACCTAAAATCCAACTTCACTATAAGTGACACCATCAAGAGACTCCACATTTGACAGACTTATTTCTTCCAGATTATTTCTTCCAGATTGTAAATTACACGCCCAAGATGTAATAAGGTCATCCCAGTGTTATGCTATAGGAGACATAGATCTTACAGAAGTGAAAAACTAATTTCAGAGTTTTTCACTACCAGGGTGCGTAAAACTTAAAAGTACATGTCCTACAATTTAAATACACTGTACCATGCCCTGTGGGTAACACAAGGCCTACCTTAAGGGTGACCTATATGATAAAAGTGAAGGTTTAGGCCTGGCAAGAATTTTCTCTTGCCAGGTAGAAGTGGCAAAGTAAACTGCACAGACAGTCTCTACAATGACATGCCTTAGACAGTCTTCTTAAGTGAATGGCACAATCTGTGCTGTAGTCACAATAATGGCATTTAATTTACAGGCCCTGTGCCCATTTAGTGAACTTTACAAGGGACTTATAGGTACATTAAATATGCCAATTGGGTACGAGTCAATGTTACTATGTTTCAGTTGAGAGAACACAAGCACTCGTTAACAGTGGTAAAGTGCATAGTCTGAAAGCCCGCAAAAACAAGGTTAGAAAAAGAAGAGGAGATAGGCAAAAAAGTTTCAAGTTTGGAGTGACCCTTCAGAGAGGGCCATTTTCCAACAGCTGTTTTCACCCGGGGCCTTCCAGGGGTGCAAGAAGGACTACAAGGACAAGGAGGCCAAGTCTCTCGGTATGTCCAGTGGACAGGTAAGTAAGTAATTCTGAGAGTTGTAGATTGTTAGTAATGCACTTGGGCCTCGCTCTGTTTGGGGTGTGGCACCAATAATGGTTCACATTTCCAACCATGTTCATAATATCTGCCTCTGAGATGATGTAGGGCTCTCTTGCCCTTTGTCATGTAGATGTTCAGTTTGTACTGTGTGGCAGCAATTTGGTAAAAAAGGTTAGAAATGTTTGTTGTATAATCTTAACAAGCTCATCTTTTCTTTCCACTGTCCGTTTGCTCAGTATGATGGAGTTACTCATCATAATACCTTGCAGATAGGATTTACTTGCTGCCCATAATGTTTCGCTAGAAGACAACGATTCACATTCAGCTCCAGATTTCCCTTAAGTCGAGTCGTGAATTTTTTCCTCTCTTTGGACAGGTTATTGGGCAAATTGTCCATCTGACACATCTTATTGTTAGCCTTCTTAACCTGTATGTCGAGATTGAGGTGCTCTTTCTGAGTTTGGTGGGTGGCGAAGGCCGGCCGCCAAACTCAACCCACCACCTGACCGCTGGTGCTGTCAGGACACCACCGTCTGTATTCGAACTTCACAGTAGGGCCGGCGGGCGGAAACTGCAGTGAACAGGGCCTTAACATTGATGCCGGCTCGGGTGCTGCAGCTCCTGTCACGCATTTCACTGCCCATAATTCGGGCAGTGAAATGAGCAACCGGGCTATGCGTGGGGACCCGCACCCCGATTCCGCCAGCTTTTCCACGGCGGTTCAAGGCTGGCGGAATGGAACTCATATGCTTGCAGCGCTGCCCTGGTGGTTTACAACCGCCCGCCAACCTGGAGGTCGTCTCCAGCGTTGCGGTGGCGGTTGTATTACCGCCGCATTTCGGCAGCGGTCGGAATGTGGCAGATCAGACCGCCACTACTGCGGTGGTCCGATGGCCACCCCAAGTCTGGCGGTCTCAAGACCACCAGACTTGGAATGAGCACCTGAGTATGGAAAATGTTCTGAAATACTTCCAACTCCGATAGTGCAGTTTTGAATGGTCTGGGAGACAGTTGTTTGTACAAGGAGGTAGTTTAAATTTATTCATCATTCTGTGCGGTAGGGGCAAGATGTATATTCCTGGCTTGTAGGGTATAAAAGTCTCCAGGCTTCGACAAGAGAATGATGTGCTATAAAGCCCTTTGACCCTGTTATTTTTGTTACACTGGTCAATGGGCCTAGAGAGGGCTAAAATCATATTTAATGCTAAGTTCAAGTAAGCACCAATCATTACTGAATGTTGCCTGAATTCGGATAAATGCATATTGAAACTTAAGAAAAAGGATGATTTCATGAGTTGACTGTAGATTAAGCAAACTATGAAGAAATATACTTGTAAATGCAGTAGACTAAGATGTACCCTTCAAGCAGTACTGCTCAGTTCTTTTGAACCTTGGATGCAGGGCTGTCTTTATGTACAGCATGAAAGGTTAGTTTCAGAACAATCAAGAAACATGCCGGGGGAGCCCTCGGTTTAGAGAGTGTCAGTTACAATTCAGTAAATGAGAAGTTCAAGGCACACTTAGAAAACTTAGGGGCATGGTGGCAATTTTTTGGTGGAAAGCAGCAACGCAAGCCTTCTTGCTGCACTGCCCTGCATTGAAAGAAAAGGGCAGGAATGTGCTGTAGCTACAAGATAGTGTGCATTCCTGTCCTCTTCCTCAGCACTTGCTCACAACTGGCTGCTATGTGCCAATGCAGGCAGGCTCCCTTGCACCATGGTGCAAGGGTTTTTGCATTGTAGGAATGATTGTTTATGTGTAGGAAGGGAAAACGTCCGGCACAATAACATTCAATGGAGACGATTTCCTCTTACTATGTGTGCTGCAGAACGCAGCACACATAGAAAGAGGAGAAAAGAGAAGAAATAATGGTATTTCTACTTGTTGTGCCTCCAATACGCCTGCTCTAGGTTGGCGTATGAATTTGACATATTTCCAGGTTTACAGTGTGTTGTAAATCTGTGAATGTGTCAAATTCCATGGGTGTTACGTGAGAATACCCAGTATAACGCCAATATTGTGCCTCCCTATCACAGTTTGAGGAAATGCAGCGACTTGTGCTGCGTTGTCTCACTCCATATTTACAAGACCATGAAAATCATTGCGGGGTGGCTTTACATGGCCTTGTAGAGATGGTTCTGCAGTGTGTGCTGCTGGGCCATCATTAAAAGTGATGTTCCAGCAGCTTACAGGGGCTTGTAAATAAGCCACTTAGAGATTAGTAAAGAAGTTGATTTCTGCATAGCACTTAGAGTTCATATGGGCTGAGTGGCTCTGACTGGCTTCATAAATATTGAGTAATGTAATGCAGCCCAAATCACCGCATTACCTTACCCTGTGCCAGGGAGGCAGTTCCATTGTTGTTGCATGGGTACTCCCATGCAGCATCCATGAATTTTGATGCATTCCCAGATTTACAAGAACTTGTAAACCTGAGAATGCGCCAAAAGGACACACCTCCCCAGGAGAGGCGTAACAAGGAGAATTATCTTTATTCGTCCTTGTTTTTACCTCTTTCTATGTGTGCTGTATTCTGAAGTGTACCATGCTAGAAAAGACACTGCTCCAGTAAACAGAAAGATAGTCCAAGAACCACTAAGTAAACCATCAAGACCAACCTTCCTTTTGCCAAGGGGTTAAGGGATGAAGAGTTGTCACCACGGGCTGCAGGAGCCTGGCATGAATCAGTGATGAAATTGAAATGGTACCTGCAGCAGCATGGAGTTGTTACTGCAGGGGATACCCAAGAGATGACACAAAAGGTGGCAGGAATGGTGGACTTCAAAATGGGCACTGAAGACACAACTTATCAACCACGGCCATTCAAGAAGCACCAGTGAGCAACAAGGTAATTCCAGGTTTCCCTGACGGTCAGCAATTATAACCTATGGCAGCTGGAAGTGGAAAGCTGCAGCATATAATCCCAAAAACATATAGCTGGCGCTCATCAGGCAGGTACAACTTGGATTCAGTGAAGCAGTGTGCATGGGACCCATGTCTGAGCATCCCTTCCCCACTTAGGGAGACACACTAAAGTATACAAAAAAGGATGGGTAGAATGCTTGAATTAATCTTAGCCACTAGTAATTACTTCAGCTGTATCCCAATTCATCATTGTTTTCCACACCATGCCCCCTCAGTTTATAAATGGTGATACTTTTCCAGGTCCTAATAACTCATCTGTACAATGTCAGAAGATATACAAGGGTAATTCCAACTCAACCAAGACATCTAAGCCAAACAAAAATTGAAAGAACATTGACTCTTCTTCTAAAAATAATGAGTATGATTCTATAAAGCTGCACATTATAAGTATCAACCCAGCAAAAGTATCTCCAATAGTTCCACATAACCTCTGGATGATGGAGCAACTACATGAATTCAGTAAAAAGGAGGTTACACAAGCTATCTTGGCACAACAACCCCATAAGGCAGCAGGCCTGGATAAAATTCCCACAGATGTTTATCGTAATAATTTAGCTCTATGGTTGCCAATTCTAACCTGCTCGTATAATCACATTTGGTCCCTTGAGAAACGTCCTTCATCTTGGAGAACTCAATGATTGTGCCGCTACATAAAAAAGGTTCTATTGATCTTGTATCTAACTATGCATAGGCAAACATTTTACTCAACTGGTGTCATCGTATCTGGAGCACTGGCTTGAAGAAAGAGTCAATATCATCTTCCCAAGCATGTTTCCGGAAGGGCCTGAGTTCTATTGATCAAGTTTTTAGGTGGAACCTAATTTGCTCAAAATACATACACTTTTAAAAAGTCTCCAGCTTACCTGGTATACGTTGACCGTAAAACAGCTTCTGACAGTGTAGATCATCTCATACTGTGGCAAACCTTTCAGGATATGAGAGTCCCTGACAAGATTTTAAGACTGTTAATTACTTTGCACACTGGCAATACTACCAGGGTTAGACATAGCACAAGGGACAGATACACAACTGAAATCCTGATCCAGCAAGGAATAAAACAAGGATGTGTCCCTGCACCAACTCTTTTTACTGCTACACAAACAATGTTGTCAAAACACCAAAGGATCTTAACCTTGACGGGCAATGAAAGTACACCAATATTGCTTTGTGCTGATGATGCAGTGTTGTTGGCTAGCACTGAGATATCAATGCATCATCTGTTGAAAGGGTTTTAGGTCTTTCTGTTCCACCAGAAAACTGACTATCAATGTCGGGAAAACAAAGTATGTGATTCTCAGTCAGAAAAAGAAACTGTGAGCTACTTGCGAGGTCTGTAATAAGCTTTTGGTTCAGGTATCCACATATGACTATCTAGGTATCCCTATGGATGGAAAACTTTCATGGCTACTGCAGCTATCCAAAAGTAACACGTCCTTGGTCCAACAAGCTGGAGCAGTGTTAAGATTCTCAAAATCTTGTGGCAATCATTCTGTGAGGTCAGCGTTACTGGCTTAAAAAATAAAGGCAAGCGTGGCATACATACATGGCACTGAGAACTGGTGGTATAGGAATTCCTCTGTATTACAAATCACAGAAAATAGTTTTGTAAGATGGCTACTGCATTTGGGTTGCGGAACGCCAATGGATGCAGTGAGAATAAAGCTGCAGTTAGAAAAAGTTACATAATTATGTTGCATTAGAACCAATTAAATACTGGTTCTGTATCTGGTCTAAAGAGGAACTAGCACCATATAGATCAGCCGTAATAGATATTATGAAGGCACAAGACTGGCATTTTATTCCTTGGTTTATTCACCTGTCCAAGGTTTTAGTTGATATTGGCCTAGAAGAATTTTGGCCTCAACCATAAAGTATCAGGAAGGCCAATCTATCTGTGACCAAAAAGGCATACTGGGACTATAAAAATTCAGTGGTCCATAATACAGAAGGCCCCTTGTTAAAACACTGCTTGTCATTTAATCAGGAGTGAGATCCTGCAGTCTATTTTGATTATTTCTATCCAGTGGAAAAAAAGATGTCTTTATTTACAATACTGCTTGGGAATACTACCGGCAACCTCAGTAACAGAGAGGTGGTCAAGTTCTTCTGTGGGGGGGGTGATTGTTACCCATGTGCTTTGGGTGGTTGAGAAACACTATCTCATTTCCTTTTGTTGTGTCATTTCACACACTGTCAATATTATTTATGTCCGCTTTTTAAAAAGTATAAGATCAGAAAGTGTAAGGAGGTAGAAGTGTTGTGTATGCGTTCTGGCACTGGAGATAGTGTGATGGTTGTTTCATCATATATTTTCTTTGCATGGAAACAAAGATTAGAAATTCATCAGATACTACATGCAAATGCATGAAGTTTTCGGAATTAGTTGATAGCTGTACCCCTATTTTTAGCCATGCAGAATGTAAAATACATGAAAAGTGGAAATAGCAAGGAGAGATACATACAATTTCTCCTTGTTACATAAGTCTTACATAGACATTCAATTGTGATGCAATTCAACAAATTCAAGCTACTTTGGGGGTCACTTTGAGTGAGTAAACTTCAGGAGGTTGACATTTCTGAAGCTAAAAATTCTTCCAACCTCTTAGTAAAACAATTTGAAACAGTCCTTTAAAGCATAATAAAGCGGTATTCGTTTTTACCTCAATCTTTTCATTAAAATCAGATGCTTAAATGTTTATCACTTAGTTGGAAAGGACCACTGCTAATCCAACAATGGCAGGGAAAGTGCTGGATTTGAAAGGTCAGATTTACTATTTCCACTCCAATCCTTACAAAAGTAGAGCACGCACTGGACTTTAAAAGGGTCAGATTTACTATTCCCACTCCAATCTTAACAACAGTACAGAAAGTGATGGATTTTGGAGGGGTCAGATTTACTCTTCCCACTCTAAAGCAAAAGAAGGTAAATTGTCGGACTTTGGAGGGATCAGAATTACTATTCTCACTCTTAAACATTATAACATAGACCACAAAATGTAAAATGTCTTTAAAATAATGAATATATTTAATTGTATTTGTTTTATATTTAATGAGGACGTGAAAAGAAACTTTTGTGCACGTTATGATATTTCTAGGTATACATATGAAGGTGCAACTTTGACTACACAGTAATAACCATCTTTTAGCAACTGATTAAAAAGGGGGCACACTTTTTATTTACTTTGTAGCATCTCTCACTTTTACAAATTAAGCACCACATATGTGGACTACAGAGCACTCCTAGGGATGACTTATCTATGTCTGAAAGTTGCTTTTTGTAATTGACAGAACACATTTCTCTGACGTGTAACTTCAATGCTTTTAATCAGCAATCAGCCATTGCAATTATGATATTTCTTGAGGGCATATAATTAAGTCATGTATGTGGGTGGTGTAATTATACACTGCAGCCTAGCAGCATGATTACTGCACTAAATTACTAATGCCTTGCTGAAAACTTAAATAGTCAATTGGGTGTAATCAATTTAATGTAACGATTACAGGTGTAGAGCACATGTACCCTGGCCATGGATGTCAGTGTCAGAATACGTAGAGTCAATTATTGGAAAACAAACGCACTGACAAAAAGGTGAACAATTCTGGGAGATCATGCAGAAAGGGCACATTTGTTTCTCCAACAAACTTGTTACTCCCTAAATATTATCAAATACCTGGATGTCATCCTAGAAACTAAACTGTTTCAAACTCACTGTGAATTTCACACATAGAGCCTTATTGAACATCATATTTCTCAGGCAAAATCTCCAGGGACTGTCTCAAAATTACTAAATAGTTGTTTGATTTGTTTTCCTGTAATTCAGTTAGAAAAAGGTCCCTTGAAGGCACAACTTGGCACTGTACATTAACTTACATTAAATCCAAAAATCTAAATGCTTTATAAAAATCTGAGATTACGGGACAAGAAACAAATTAAGCAAAAATTTTAAAATATGTAGTGGGCCAGAGATAGGTCAATTTACTGTGATGTTTCTAACGATTGTGACAATTGGCTGTTTTCATTCTCTTTTAGTAAGTGAGCATGAAGTTGGCTTAGCAAATAAATGTATTATTTGCGTCCAGTTGATTCTCAGAGGTTGTTCCAGATGAACTGCAACATCGCTGCATTTGCCTTTGTTTATCCCAGTATCACATCCATTTTACTTTTTAACTACTTGGCCCAAACATGTTATTACGTATCAGTATCTTTCTTATTAAACAAAATAAACGCTAATATTGTTAGCGCTTATTATACATTTCTTCATACAAGTTCTTCATTTACTTTTTTGTGATTCAATCAATCAATAATTTCTAAAGCATGGCTAATCACCCATAAGGCACTCAGTGAAGGCACTGATTGTGGGAGTGCTGCTCAAACAAAAAGCCAGGTCGTGAGGTCCTTCCTGAACTGGTTCAGTGATGCGGTCTGCCTGAGCTGAAGAGGTAGTGTGTTCCATGTCCGGGCTGCGAGGTAGGAGAAGGATCTTCCTCCTATTGTTCTTTTCCGGATCTTGGGGACAGTTGCAAGGGCAAGCTGGGATGAACAGAGACGTCTGTTGGGTATATAGAAGGTGAGGTGGTGGTTGAGGTATGCCAGTCCTATGTTGTGCAGTGCCTTGAAGGTGTGGATCAGGAGTTGGATGGTTTGCATTTGTTGACTGGGAGCCAGTGTAGGTTTCTGAGGTGGGAGGAGAGGTGGCTGTGTCGGGGAATGTTCCAGGATGACTCTGGCTGCTGCATTCTGGACTCTTTGGAGTCTTGATTGAAGTTTCTTGGTGGTGTCAGCATAGAGTGCATTGTCGTAGTCCAGTTTGCTGGTGATGTGTACGTTGGTGACGCCTTCCTCGTGTTGGGGCAAATCCATTTGAAAATCTTCCACAGGAGTCAGAGAGTGTGGAAGCATGATGAAGAGGTGGTGTTGACTTGGCGGGTCATTAATAAAGAGGAATCAAGAATGATGGCCAGATTGCCTGCATCGTCACTGGGGGTGGGGGCATCACCTAGAGCGGTCAGGCACCATGAGTTGTTCCAGGCAGAAAGGGGTGGAGACGATCACATTTCTCTCTCTGAGTTGAGCTTGAAGCAGCTGGCCTCCATCCAGGCAGTTTTAGCAACACAAAAGGATGATGGACGGAGTGCTGACAATGCAAAGACACCCCCCCAGTCACAGATCTCTGTTTAATCCATCGTTCTTCTGCTCACCATGCCACCCCAGTTTGGACCCAGCCATATGCAAATCAGTCTTGACCCTGTTCCTCATGGGAACAGTCCAGCCTGAACTGGCAGGCCAGGTCCTTCCTGGACCAGAAACAAGCATCCTGGGACCGGTTTCAGGGTATCACACTTCATCAGCCAGGCTAGCTAGAACCCTGTAGCACAGTGAGCAAGGGACCCACGTCTGGGCATACCCTTCCCACTTAGGGCAACTTTATCAATACAAAAGGATGATGGACAGAGTGCTGACAATGCAAACACTCACCCCCAGTCACAGACCTGGGTTTAATCCATTGTTCTTCTGATCACCATGCCACCCCAGTTTGGACCCAGCTATAAGCAAATCAGTCTTGGCCCTGTTCCTCATGGGAACAGTCCAGCTCGGACTGCAAGACCAGATCCTCCCTGGACCGGAAACAAGTATCCTGGGACCGGTTTCAGGGTATCACCCTTCATCAGCCAGGCTAGCTTGAATCCAGTGGCACATCCAGGCAGTGACTGCTCTCATCCTGTTGTGGAAATTCCTCTTGGCTTGATCAAAATCCTCAGAGGAGGAGAGGATCAGTTGGCTGTCATTGACGTAGGAGACTATGTTTAGCTCATGATGCTTGGTGATCTTGGCCAGTGGGGCCATGATGACATTGAAAAGTGAGGATCCTTGTTCACTCCGCAGCAAGTGACTTGGGGTTCTGACGTGAAAGGCGGTAGTCTGACCCTCTGTGTTCTTCTGGTGAGGGAGGACCTGACCCTGTTCAGGACTTTGTCTCGGATGCCTGTGTTGTGTAGTCTGTCACAGAGGGTGGAGTGGGAGATGGTGTCAAATGCAGTGGAGAGATCGAGGAGGATGAGTGTGGCCATGCCTCTGTGGTCCAGTATGATGCGTATGTCAGCGGTGGCTGCTACGAGTGCAGTTTCGGTGCTGTGGTTGCTTCTGAATCTGGACTGGGTGAGTTTAGGATACGGTGTGTGTGACAGTGAGGTGCTGGTTGACAGCTTTCTCTGTTACTTTGGCTGGGAAAGGGAGCAGAAAGATGGGTACGGTGTTCTTCAGTTCCCTAGGGTCGTCCTGGTTTTTTTGAGTAGCTGGCTGATTTTGGCGTGTTTCCAGACTGCGGGGAATGTGGTGGTCTTGAAGGATCGGTTGATGGTCCGGCAGAGCTCCAGTGCCATGGTGGCGCTGGCCAGGTTGAGGATGTGATGATGGCATGGATCCGAGGGTGATCCCAAATGATTGGAGTTCATCAGTCGTTGGGTGCCCTCTATGGTGATGGGGGTCCAGGAGTTCAATATCTGGTGAGGTGATAGGTCCGTGGCGGTGGGCGGTGCTGATGGAATTTGCTTCCTAAAGTCTTCGTAGGTGCCCTGAATCTTACAATGAAAGAAGGTGGTGAGGTTATTGTAGAGGTCTTGGGAGGAAGGGATGTGTCTGCCTCGGGGTTCGTGACCTCTTTGATGATGGTGATGAGCTCCTTGTTGTGAGTGCTGGTGTTGAGGTGTACTTGAAAGGCTGCTTTTTTGGCAGCTGTGATGTTCTAGTGGCACGTGGTGACTGCATTTTTGTGGGCTGTGCGGTCTTCGGTTGATTTGCTGGTATTCCATTTACGTTCCAGTCAGAAACCTAGCAAACCTGTACATTTTTGAAAAACAGAAACCTAAGGGGTATCCAAGGTGAACTGACTACATTTTTTGACCATGAACACAAACTTTGGATAAAAACCCATTTTCCTCATATTTCGGTGATGGAACGTTCTGAAATGTGTTTGGAGCCACAAACCTCCATCGACCTGACATACCTCCACAAACCATGATAAAAATGGAACCCCACCAGTGTAGGTAGGCTTAGTGCCTGCGACAGGACATGACCCAGAACAGAACATGGACTCATTACGTTTCCACCGAAAACTGACACTTTTTCCAATGTGGGTAGCTGTAGACTTTGGACCTTAGCTCAGGTGGCACCTATGGAAACCTAGCAAACAAAGAATGGGCTGACCTGCTTGGGTCTAAACCAGTTTTATGACTCAGAATACCTTACAAACCTCAAACCCTGATGAAAAAAACACATTTTCCTCACATTTCTGTATTGAAAAGTTCTTGAATATGTGGGGAGCCACAGACTTCCATCCACTGGGCATTCCTCCACATCTACTAATAAAAATGGTAACTCACTTGTGTGGGTAGGCTTAGTGCCTGTGACAGGAACCGATCAGACCAAGGTCAAAAGGAGTCCTGTGGTGAGAGTTCCCATTGACTTTGGTTTGAGCGATTCCTCTAGCGGGTCTAGGTCACTCCACACAAGTGGGACAGCATTTTTATCAGCAAAAGTGCAGTAATGTAGAGTGGTAGGATTTTGTTTTTGATTCCTGCGGATTTGAGAGGTTTTCATCATATAAATGGAAGGAAAAAGCATTATTTCAGTCAGAGTTTGAGGTTTACAGAGCATAGTGGGTGAGAAACCTTGTGGGATCCATGAAAGACACACCACCCCAGACTCCCTTATACTCATATCAAGTACCAGACTCCCTTGGTTCAAAAGTATCTGTGGTTCATAGGTTTGCATGTGCTGGTCCACAGCACAACCCCAAATGCAGCACCTATCCCAATTTGTGTTGTATTTTTTTTTGGGCCACCCCACGGGTACTGTTCTATTCTTTCAGAAGACATGTGGGAACTCAGAGTGGTGGGAAACCTGTGGCTCCCGCAGATTCCATATCTTTCCATCATAGAAATGTGATGACAATGTATTTTCCTTACCAAAGTTTGACATTTGCAAGGGCTTCTGGATTACATTACATAGTGGGAGCCATTCACCTCATGCACCCCTGGAGTACCCTGTCTGTCTAGTTTACATAAATGTGCAGGTTTGCCTAGATGCCAGCTGAGCTAGGGTCCAAAATCTACAGCTATCCACATTGGGAAAGAAAAACAAGGAGTTCTTAGTAAGGGCCACCAGTATATTTTGGCCGATACTACTCTACTTGCCAAAATTAGACATCACCAACAAGCAGGCAGTCAATTGAAAAAGATTGACAAGAGCTGCTGAAACAGCGTCTCCTGACAATGTCTTTCTATGACACACTACTCCATCAACATGAAAGAACCATCCATCAGTTTTATTTTAACTTTTAAGAACAAAATCCTGAAATCAGATTTTTCTTTAAAAAAATAAAACTCAACAATGGGAGTTAGCTTCTATGGCAAGGGGACATTACAATTATCACTGTTCCTTACTACTATGGTTTTCCAGGTGGTGACAAGTAGTGAAAACTGACCAATATGTCTGCACATCTATATTGAGTGGACAGATGAGTCTTCCCCACTGTTACCTCAATGCTCCATCCATCTATACTTTGGGAATCCAGGCTGTTATCTTCAGGGTAAGGATAATTGTGATGGAATATCCAGACGCCACAGATGTGAATCAGGTACTAATTTTTTTAAGTTAGTCTACCACTTACACTGGGTGGTTTTAGCACTTCCACAAATGCTAGCTTCAAAGCACGAATTCCTATAAAAGTAACTGAATCGTGAAACCAAGACTTCTAAAGTAAGCCATAATTGACATCAAGGCACCATTCATGCACCACACACAAGACTATCATACTATCCTCCACAGGCCCAATCCAACAGATCAGTGCACTCACAACAACACTCCGCCGCCGTGCAAGGACCCATCACATTCATACGCTACAGGACTGAATTCCCATTTATGTCCAGACATGTTGGCAGTTGATACTTCCTCAACTTTCACATATGAAAAAAACAATTTGAGTAAATTGTTATCAACTGTCAAATAACCACCTTCATTCTGAACATTACAAATGCATGCCTAGTGAGCCTTTACTATACTAATGGCTTTCATAACAGCCACATGATGCACAGGGCGACATGTCTTTCAGGCATCTTTAGTGCACTCAGTGTGGTAAATCCAACTCTTTTCAGTTTGTGGATGCAAATTGGGGCTGCCCAAATATAACTCTGAGGCGTCGAACCTCGAACTGAGTAAGCATATCTACCTTTCAGACTAAGGTAAATATGCTGGGGAATACTGTTAAAGAGCCCTAAACAGAACATCAGAGAACATCATAAACTATGAAGAACTGTAGCTTTTGACAGACAGGGTAGACTGTAAAAGCATAGCATATGTCCCATCCACAGTTATGTGCAGTGCTTTGACTGTAATTCATTCATCATACAGCAAACTGAACATTTACAGAGGGCCTAATTACAAGTTTGGGGGTGTCAGGACAGCCATGTTGGCGGTGGCGGCCGTACCCCCAACAGGCTGGTGGAGAAGACCACCAAATTATGACCATGGTGGCATGTCTAACAGATTACAGCCAAAGCACCACCAACATCGCCACTACAGTCTGGCCACCACAGATGATGGTTGTTACCTGCAGGATGGGGGAGACCATGTTTCTGCCTGACAGATTATGAGGTTGCACACCACCAAGGTTTCCACTGCAGTTGCACCACAACGGAAACCCAGGCAGAAACCAACTGCATTAAAGGAAGCACTCACCTTCAGAAAGCAATACTCGTCCGGAACTACCATGGAACCTGAACTACATGTCTTCCTGACGCTCTTGCTCGCCCAACGACTCCGGAATATGCGACGATGACAGCAACCGTAAGTACACACTCTTACCTTGTACTCTTGTAGATTGCCAATTTTTGTGCACTCACACAACAAACATTCGGTAAGAGGGTGCAAGGGTGACACTCACATGTAACTGCACACTTACGCACACACTCGCATATACACAACATACACACCACCAAACACACACACATCATTAACACACACAGGTACGCACAGAAACACTGTACAGGCCCACACTCACATAGAACCACATAACAACACAACGTATCACAAGCACAACACAACAGTACCATCGCCAGTCACTTGGCAGGATCCCACAGGGGACACTACCTTGGGACACATCACACATACATTATAATGTAACACAAACAGGCAAAAAATTACATACAAATACCCAGTCACAAGACTTATATATCGACGTACCAAGAGCACTGTATCTAACATTTCATGCACATACCATGCACACAGTCAAAGCACACAAAGCACACAGCCCACCAACAAACACATCTCAACACAAACAAAACACAATACGAACACAACAAAACCTCTTTGACACACAAATGTCCATCCCATAACAGATACCTTACCACTTTAATACAATAGCACTGCACACAGCCTCACATACTGCCTAAACAACACACGTAGGCCAGGTAGAACACACATACACATACATACACATACATACACACAACTAATGTCAGCCAGGAACAACTTCCTACTAGGGGAAGAAATGCATGAGAAAGTTCTAACCAGGAAAACAACTACTTGTTGGTCCCAATAATTATTAAGTAAACCATTTTCAAAATAACAAAGGCCATAGGCCAGTTCATTTGTCCAACAGCCTGTATGCACACAGTGCACAGATATATGCCCCGAACTTGACTTCTGAATGCCATGTAACCTCCCCAAGTAGGGGCACCTATTGGACAGGCAGGCACCTCAGGGGTTATCTGGTGGGGGGCAGAAGGGGGTGTTTTTGTTTTGTCTTGGAGGGCGGCCTTTGGAATCTGGCTTGGGAGGTGTTTTGGGATTGGACTTAGCTCTAGGGGAGGGTTGGCTTTTAGGTGGAGGGATAGATGTCTTAGCAGGGGGGGCCATGGGAAACTGCATGGGAGCAGGGGAGGCTTGGAGGTGGAAGGGCCGGCCTTGAGGAGGGACACCACACATTTAAGGGTGTCACAGGGGGGAGAGGAGTAGTGAAAAGGGCAAACTCCAAAAGGAAAGCTTTTGTAGACAAATGGGGATGGTCATAGCAAAAGGGCTTGGGTGTGGAGGGAGAGGGAGTGATTGTAAGAGGTGTTGGTGTATGTTTGTGCAAGTTATGCTTGTAGGTAGTGGGTGTCTGTTAGGTGGGTGAGTGAGGGTGTTTATGTGTCTTGGGGGTGGAGCTGCTGGGGGGATGCCTCAGTGGGTGGGTGAGTGTCTTTTGGGGTGGTGACTGCAGGTATGATGGATGTGCTGTATGTAGGCATATCTGTGATTGTGGTGTCTGCGGGTGTGGTGACTGGGTTAGATATCTGAGGATCTGCTGTGGTTCTACCTGTGGGTAGGATAGGAGTAGTGGCTGGATCTGTGAATGTTGGTGTGGTGTCTGAAGGTGGGTCAGGTGTGCTGTCTGTGATGCTGGGGTGGTAGGTGTGTCAGGGCAAGTTGTGACTGTTGCTGTGTGTGCAGGTGTATGTTGCTTGTGTGCATGCCAATGGTGTGTCTTGTGGTGCTTGTGTTTGACAGAGCTACCCTTGGATATTGAGGTGGATGCATGCTTGTCTCTCTGTGTGCTTCGGCTGGATCTGGGAAGAGGGTTTTGGGATTTGAAAGAGGAAGGTGGAGGGGGGACAGTAAAGAAAGGGTGTCTGGCTGCTGTCAGTGTGGAGGCCAGATCCTGAGACAATCTCTGTAGGTCAGCAAGTACACTGTGAATGCCCTCCTGGAATGCATTGCTATGTTGGATCTGAGTTGTCAGTTCCTGGATGGCATTCACAATGGTTAACTAACCCATGAGGACAAAAGCCTCCTCGCTGAGGGTAGCAGGGCTGATAGGGGCAGGGGCAGAGGCGGCTGCAAAGGAGACGCCCAACCTCTTGGGTGAGTGGTCATAGCCAACTGGGTGGGGAGCTACAGGGAGGGCAGTCATAGTAATTGGGGTGGTAGACTGAGATGGTGCTGGGGTGGTCCCAGATGGGTCTACCACCAGGGAGTGTCCACTGGAGGAGGGTTCTGAAGATGAAGATGTGGATCCTGTCTTCCCCATGGTACTCCCCTCACCCTTAGGGCCATTGGGTCCCTCAGTGTCAATGGTATCAGCACTCTGAGTCCTGTGGCCAGCAGCATCCTTAGCTGTGCCCCATCTCCTTTGCCTGCCGATGCTGATGCAGAGAAACAGAGAGAGAGAGAGAGAGAGAGAGAGAGTCATCACATTCTTAAAATAGATATACATTATCCAATACGTAACATTAACAACAAATCTATGTCTAATAAAGCTCCAGGTAGGAACCATTTAGTGCGTATATCATGTCACAACTACATACTTCCAACAATCCTATATGACAAAGTATCACCACAACATAAGGCAACCACCTGTAACTACATCACCATCTCATCAAATCAGCTGTAACACAAACTATTCATGCACAAGGTGAATTGGCTTCATCAAAATTATCTTCCTATACAGATCATCACTGTGTATCAACAAATCATCTTTAGAAAATGCTGTTAACTGACAACACAATATTATGCCTACCCCTAATCCACACTTGCCCGGTCCATCACCAAGTCATGTTACATGAAAGTAAACTTATCTCACTTCAAATACAAATGCAATCACATACCTAAGGTGTGGCTCTGTCCATAGCATTCACAATGTCAAATACTTCAGATCATATCACTGCATGTGGCATACTGAAATTGTGAGCCTCATAAAATTACATAGCATGTCATACAAACATCTATCAAAATTATCTCAAAAAGGGTAAGAATGAGTTTCACAACACACTAATCTTACTCATTGACACATAGACAACAATTACACCTCCACCAAGAGGGGCCTACTTAGCACACAGGATACACCCATAGACAACCATGGGGAGCATACCAACACCTTCAGTATAGCCACATACTATTCCACTAATCATGCTGAGTATAAATTCTACATGAATACATCAAAATACCTACATCACTATCAAATGTCGAGACATGTGTAACCTAACACCTTAGGACTGAAGTAACACTGGCATAATCCACTAGTAATATAACCATGATTGACACATACACCAAGAGTCCAGCAAATTGACTGACAACATTTCCCATTGCATCCAACATGTTTGTCAAAAGGAACCCCAGCTACACAATTAAGTGAGGGAGAAATGGGCTGATCCATTACAAAATCTGTTTTAACTGCCTCAGATTATAAAAGGTAAGTCCGTCAAAGTAGATGCCTCAACAGAACAATAGGCACGAAATAACAATTGACACATGATGTAGGCACAAAACAGTGTATGTTACACCGATGTAGGTATGGTACAGCCCTATGGAGCATGGACAAAATATATGGCCTAAGGGATCAGTAGGCTTCTCAACACCATATGCATGGTACAAAATGTTTGAAAACACATGTCAATGATATGTCTTGTACTGTTCATGCTTGATTACCACCATGCTTTTCACTAAGCAGGATGTCCACCCTGATCAGACATCACAGTTGTCAATGTATAGTTCAGACATAACTATGGGGACACCTCCTTACACCTCAGAGGGAGTGTAGTAGGTGTGCCATGTCATATTTCTGTTTGGGATTACAGCCTCCCATGAATTTCCCAATGATTTCAGGGCACATGGTTACTTGGACCTGGTACTCATCTAGCAGACCCTATGTTGCACAAAGATCTATATCTAGAGGAATAGGACTGGTAAGAGACCAAAAAGCTCGACAATTTACCAGTTGGGTACATGGACTGTGGAACAGTAGGTGGGAAGGATGACACTGCAGGTTAAACATATGTATAGCAGTGGTGTGTCTTGTGGTGCTTGTGTTTGACAGAGTTGGGTTGGGTTGGGTAAGTCGGGCCGGTGTAGAGGAACATATATGACACTGTCACATGTGCATCACCACATGCTGTCATACTATGTGGTTGACATAGGTGAATAACATGTCCCTATACACAATACGATGTCCACATATGTGTATCAAAGTTGGCAACTGTAGTACTATGTCTTCCTAGGAGACCCTTTACCTGTACCACTTACCACATTGTCACACCTGAGATACTTAGACATTATACACCTAACTGGTAGAGGCATAAACATGTGTTTAGTCAGTACTTACCCACTGTGGCTGCTGTGCTGCCCTCAAATGTCCATCCACCTCCAGGTAGGCCACCACTAACATGTAGGCCATTGGCGGGTCACGATCTGCCGGGCACCCCTTTCTCATTGGAAGGACATCCACAGCTGGGCCTCTGGTCTTACGGACCCAGAGTCTCAGGTCCTCCCACTGCTCCCTACAGTAGGTGCTCTGCAGGCTATGGACCCCCAGGATCTGCACTTGCTTAGAGATGGCACACCAGATTCCCTTTTTTTGATGGGTGTTGACCTTCATGGATGACACAGACAAAAGCAAAAACTCAGGTCCACATGCACTATACCAAAACAAGTAGACAAAACACTTCAGTGACAGCAAGTAGACATTTCCATCCTCTCAGTTCACACTCATGCACAATTTAGCATCTGCATGCATCAACACCTTCACACCTTCACATTTCAGGTACACCATCATAGACCCCAACTTTCACACATTGGACTTACCTGCTCCTCTGGTGCACCATAAAGTTGTTCATAAAAGGGTAGAACCTCCTCCATAAGCTTGCCCAGCTCTTCTGTGGTGAAAGCTGGGACCATATCACCTGCAGGACATGGCATGATAGCTCCCAGAGGCAGTAAACAGCAGCTCAGTTATTGGAGGTCTTGCTGGCAGCATTGACAGGAGTCAATTGAGCAATACTGCAAAATATGGCGATCACGTTCACCATGTACAGGACCGTCACCACCGGCGGAGATTGCCATTGGTCCAAATCCACCAAAGGCAGAAATGTGTTCCAATGGTAATTTCCACAGCGGTTGTGACCACCTACAGCCATGATGACATCCGCTGGTGGAGTTAGATCACTTGCAAAGTATGTCAGACGGCTGTCATTTTGAGCACATTTCATGCATGGAAAAGTTTCTGAATCTGCATCATTAACAAATCCCTATATTGTGCTAATTATCAGCAATTACTGCCTTCAGGTTTATTAGTCTATTTGTGCATGTGAGTAGTTTAATCAGTGTAATAGAGGGATGTATGATAATATAAATGTATACCTATTCTCAACATCCTATGTGCTTTGGTAAAGTGGATACTGTGCGACAAATGTGTTTCACAGATAAGGTTGGTTGGACTAACAAACACTGACAGTCATAGATAAATATGCATGTATAGTACATAAAATATTTTAGGGAATGTGCACCAAGGGGTGTGCCATAGGATGCATAGCAATATGCGGTCCTGTAGATGTCAGATGTTGTAACCAACCTCAATTGCAGATATATGTGAGTTGTATATGTACATGTTCATAAAGTGTGAATCATTCATGTCACATACAAATTTTATAGGTTTCCACATAGTTACTGATAGAAATGTGGTCTCTGGTTGCCAGTCAGTTTGTACTGTGTCCAAGCAGGACCCTCACTCTAGTCAGGACAAGCAAGATACTCACCCTCTTGGTAGCTTGGCACAAGCAGTTAGGCTTATCTCAAAGACAAAGTTTAAAGTATTTGTACCAGAACACACAATAACACAGTGCAAACACTACAAAATGAACACCACACCAGTTTAGTAAAATAGCCACTATTGATATAGATCAAATAAGACCATAACAACAAAAATCCAACATACACAAGTAAAGTTATGAATTTTTAAAGTAATAGAATCTTACTCCCTAGAAAACAATGGAAATGGTGTTGTAACACAAAGTACCTGGTTTGCGTCAAATATAAAGCTGCACGGGCTAGTGTGCGTTGGAAAAAGTCAGCGATGCGTTGATTCCTTACTCGCATGTGAGGCAGTGCATTGTTTCTTCTCTGGTCATGTAGGTGATGCGTCATTTTTCTCTCCCTGCTGTGTCGATTTCCAGATGGGGCACCTCACATAACAAAGTCAACCATACTAGTAGAATTGATTATTCTCTAGTGATATAAGATATGGCCCCTAGTCATCCACATGATGGGTATTGAGAGATCTGAAAGTGACCATAACCCTTTCCGGTCCATATGTCTGCTTTGTGTAACCACTTGTCGATGATTAACATCTCAGTAACAGCACCAGAGGGAATTAGTCTGGTTAATGACAAATGTCACCTAAAGTGGAATAAGGTTCTGGCTCGACCAATGCTCATCAATGCTGATAACAACGCCTTGAGGACCACATTGATGGGTTTAGAGATAGGTCCCTCAATCCCCAATGAGGAAATAAGCTTAACTCACACGTCATGCTTCAAGGGTATTGCGGCACACTTCTCAGAGATATAGCTCCTGATGGAAGAGGCTTAAGGGTAGGCATCGCTGGTTTAATAAAGAGTGCCTTTCCTCAAACAAGCATTGACTCGAAGCTATTAAATCTAAGGATGTAAACGCCATTCGCTCAGTCAGAAAGTGTTACACTCAGCTGTGTGCAAAACCAATCTTGAACAAGATGACAAGTGGTGGGTTGTGCTTAATGATGCTGCACAAGAGAGGAACTGTAGTGAGTTCTGGTCCTTGGCTGCATGCGGCCCAGGAAATAGTGAATTGAACATTACAAATAATATTGCTCCAAATGACTGGGTAGACCATTGTAGTGGGGCTGTACTCTTATCATGATCATGATAGTATAACTTCTGAACATAAGGACTCTTGCACAAATATCACTCTAACACCCACCCCTCCAATGGTGCAACTGTTCTCCCAAGCGGATACAGCATATTCCTTAGGTACTTTAAAGCGTGGTAGGGCACTTGGCTCAGATGGAGTTCCAGCAGACCTAAACTGAACTGACATTGCAATCTGGTCAAGATATATCACCATCATATTGAATGCAACAGCATCTGGGGTGTGAATCCCTGAGTCCTGGAAGGATGCCATTGCAGTACCAATTTTTTAAAAGGGTGACAGAGCCCTCCCCTGTAACTATAGGTCAATTAGCTTAATAGACTGTGTGCAGAAAGTGTTTTGTCACTGCTTTATGAGCAAGATTCAAGACAAGATGACTGAACACAACATCCTTAGTGCCCTCCAGGCAGGTTTTCGTAAAAAAAATTCTACCATTGAGCAACCCCTTAGGTTTTTGTTTTTATACTGGAAGACAGTTTTTATTGGCAAAGGGAATCTGTGTGTTGCTTTTGTGGATCTGAAATCCACATTCGATCTAGTACCCCGTAATAAGCTGTGGGAAGTTATTTCCCTAATGGGAATCCCCAAGCACATTCTTGCACTATTAATTCGGCTTCATGAGGGTAATTATGCACATGTCAGGTGGGATGACAAGGGGCAGATAACTGACAGAATCCAGGTGTCAAGGGGTATACGGCAAGGGTGTGTCCTTGCCCCTACTTTGTTCTCTTTGCACATTAATTATATTGTCCCCTCTCTACTCAGAGTGAAGGCTGATGCACCATTGTTAGGCACACAAAAAATTCAGGTCTTGCTCTTTGCAGATGACACAAGATACCTGATATCCAAGACCCCAAGCGGATTATGGAAACTCCTCACGTGCATTGACGAATTCTGTTCTATGTGGGAACTTGAAATCAATGCTTCTATAACTAAATTAATGACGCCCAATCCCCACAGATCCTCCAGAGGGAAGTTTATCTTCGAGGGTACTGCACTTGAAAAGGTGGGCACATTTAGTTACCTGGGCATAATGTTAATTGAAAAAATGTCTTGGAGATCACATTTTGCAAAACAAGCACTAAAACTAATGCAAACAACAGGGGTTTTAGTAAGGGATTTTAACATTTCGCATACCAAAACAATACGCCCTTCAATCCAGATACATGAAGCCAAGGCTGTGAGCTCGACCCTTTACGAGGCTGAACTATGGGGCTGTGTTAAAGCCCAAGAAATAACAATTTCTGAAAATAATTTCATAAGAACTCTTGTGTCACTCCTGTCAAGTACTCCACTGTTCCCCCTTTTTAAGGACTGAGGCATGAAACTTATTGGCCATAAGGCCCACCTACATCCCCTTTTGTACTGGTGGCGTCTTTGGACTACCCCAGAGCTTGCTTCCTTTACAGTATCCCTGCAGGTCATTTTAGAAGCTGACCATTCTCATAATATCCCCTGGCTCAGACACATCAAGGGGCTACTTTATTTGCTTGGGCTTAGATACTCTGGGACTCTCCAACTACTGCCTCCTTTCCTTCAAAAATCAACCTAAAAAAACTTGTAGAGGCATATAGTAGACTCTAAAGATCTGGGGGTTGCACTTCACTTCACACTATCATGTGAATTTGCCAACCTAAAAGAGACGTGCAAATACGAGTGCCTACAGAATAATCACGGTGCCTAGAGAAAGGAAATTGTACTTCCAGTTCCACATAGGCACCTTGCCACTAAGATTACTTACCAACTGCTGGTCACATGAAGAAACAACCATCTGCCCAGCTTGCAAAGCACCTATTGAAAACCTCACTCATGTTTTATTTGTTGAGGGAGGGAGTTTCACTGTGGGTGGAGAGGGTGAGAATTGCGCAGGGCATCTTTGGACTGTTGGACATTAATATTTATTTCAGACATTGATTAGGCATGGTGAGATATTGTTGTGAGAGAGGGTGGGGCTATTTTGGGTGGCGAGAGTAGGTTTAGTTTTTTCTGCTTTGCATTCAGTAAAGGGAAACCCTTCTATATTACTTAATGTCTGAAGAATTCTTTTTGTGTTTTACTTTAACTTTGTACTAAGACCTGTTCATGTAGCCTGTCTTATTAATCACTTCTCAAAGTGTATGCCAGTTAGTTATTGTTACTTATACCCTTGTCCTACTACCCTTTGTAAAAATATTCACTAGTAGAAGAGTACACTGCCATTCCCTATATTGCCTACAGAAACCTAGATAAACAATTACTTATCTCATCTGCAGTAGAAGTTAGTTATGTAGTCACCCCATAGTTCTCTTACCTGAATGGATGAAGTGATGGCAGCCCCCTTTGTCAATTTTACTGGAGGGTTTAATAGTAGTGGTAGTGCGCTAACAGGGAAGGCATTACAAGCGAGGTCCCACTTCCGTTTTGGTGATTTTCAACTAAAGGATTGATTTAAAAGGATTATCTATAACAGGTAACTAAATTGAAAGAAAAAGACACAGTTAGTGGGTTATACATATACATTTATATTACAGATTTATAAAGACTGAGGATAGATTACTACCCCCATGAAACATCAAAGAATGCCAGCTATTATAAAAAAAAACTAGCAATAGAAAATTATGCTGAGTAATGGTGAGCATGGAGCTAAATGAAAACCAAAGTTGCAAAATCCTCAGTCAGGAAATGTGTACTCAAAGTCTGTAGTTGAGAAAGTTAAGTGTTTATTCATAACAAAGGCCTGAATGATGGCTTTGAAGAATTACTATCTTTTAAGCATGGTTGGGTAAGTCGGGCCGGTGTGGGCTATTGCTCAATTAATAGAATATTCTGCCTTGAGCTTGTGTCTCGTTGAACTGCATTCAAAAACAACATTCACCCTATTAAGTGTGTGATCCATTGTGTGTAAATTAAGTCACACCTTAATAAATCACACAGCATGGAGGAAGAGAGTTAGGGATTTGATGAATGGGTGGGAAAAAGGATTTGGGAAAAGGTGCGACAAAGACAAACACAATACAAGAGCAATATTCATCAGAACGATGAAGAGCACATCATAACAATCTGTTGTGGAAGGAAATGAAGGAATAAGTATGACACAGTTCAGTTAAATGCATTGCAACACAGTCCTTCTGCTTCAGAGACTTAATTTATTAGAAATCTAAATGTTCTATCATTTAGGTTTGAAAAAATCAAATTATGGAGGAGTGAACTGAACCCACCTAGTTCTAAAAATATGATTGTTAAAACAAAAATGATACTGCATTGCTAAATTGTATGGGGCATCTGCATTCTCCTTGGGAGGTCCATCACTCTTGAGTTCCTGGCTGAACCTATCCAGTAGGTAAGCTGAAGTATTGAGCTCACCTTTCGCCTTTCATTGGTGCAGAAGAAAAGACTGGCAGATTGTAAAATAGAAACGGTATTGTAGAGTCAATGGGAATTACCGAAGGAAGGTAAGCTTCATGAAGAGTGTACCAAGAATACTCAAAGGCAGAGCAAAAACAAGAGGAGTTTCATGTTTGCCAGCATTGGAGCATATACACTGAGCAGCAGTTCCCACATCAATGCATCTCTCTCCATTCTACATAGACCTTAGAGTCTTCCTCAACATGGTTTCCCTTTGATGTAGATGACTTCCTCCTTCTTGGTGTTGAGGTAGTCCATCCTGAGTCCTTTCATCCTCCTCTTGATTCCGAGTAACTCTGCACGAGTCCCGACCTGAGTGGGATAGACCTGTAATGCACTACTGTTGAACAAATAGACAAACAGAATTGCAGTATTTTGGGTAGATTTATGTTTGATAACTAAAGTGACTGGTCTGGTATCCGAAGAACCAGAAAAAAGGAGTGGACCCTGCAGGTAAATATTTGCAAGGATTGAAAGGGCTAATCACCTTCAGGAAAAATGATCACCTGAGGCATCCAACATTACAATTAATCAACATCAAGTTTATTGATTAGTTGAACACCCTCCCTCACTGTCTGCCACCACATGAATTATCAATCTCACAATCACCCAATAATATATCTTCACTCATTGGTGCAATAGTTGTAGTTTCCTCTTCAAATCCAAGCACAGCGGTATGTACACAATTGTATCTCCTCTTTGATGCAAGCAACACACTGGAATTTGCTATTGGCAATCTTGTAAATAAATAACCTTTTGGGGCAGCCCTGCTAAGTGATGCAAAAAAGAATAGGAATTCAGGGGAGCCAGGTATTGTCTCCAATGTCCTGATGGAATTTTGGAGGCGTCTTTGCTGCACACCGGTCCAACTCCAATCCGGCCATACACGTGACTAAAAAATGGTGGCTCAACATCAATAAGACACAAACATAATGTTCCACTAGCAATTGTATTGTTTTTTTGGTTCAACGATAAATAATTAAAACGTTCTATGGTGGCATACTCAGACAGGGAAGTACAGTTCATCCTCAAACTCAGGTGGTTCACCCAGAAGTTGGTCAGCTACCACACCTGATTCTGATTGTTCAGCCTGGCATCTTTTGGCATGTTTGCCCTGTCTTTTTCCCTTCAGACCTCCTGTTTTTATGGTATGCTGGACTCTGTTTTTGCTGGTATATTGTTTCTGTGTACTTACCATACATATATAATTTACTAGTAACTCCCTAGCAAAGTGCACTATGTGTGCCCAGGGCCTGTAAATCAAATGCTACTAGTGGGCCTACAGCACTTGTTGTGCCACCCACTTGAGTAGCCCTGTAAAAATGTCTCAGACCTGCCACTGCAGTGTCTGTGTATGCAGTCTGACACTGCCAATTCAACCTGGCAAGTGTACCCACTTGCCAGGCCCAAGCCTTCCCTCTTAGTACATGTAAGGCACCCCTAATGAAGGCCCTAGGTAGCCCCATGGGCAGGTGTAGTGTATTTAAAAGATAGGACATGTACTGCTGTGTTTTACATGCCTGATAGTTAAACACTGCCAGATTTGGTTTTCATTATTGTAAGGCCTATCTCTCCCATAGGTTAACATGGGGGGTGCCTTTAAATATCTTTTAAGTGCAGTTTCACATATGAAGCAGATAGAGATGTGGAGTTTAGGGTCTCTGAACTCACAATTTAAAATTGTTAGATTGTCTGTTTGAAAATTCCACTTTTAGAAATTGGGCATTTTCTTGCTCAACCGTTCTGTGTCTCTGCCTGCCTGTGCAATCCACCTCTGGATCAGACTGACAGTTGGGCTGTTTGTGAATTCCCTTTAGACAGTCACACAAAGGGAGCTGGGGTGTAGCCTGCATATCCTGAATAGTCTCATGGGCTAGAGTGGGGAGGGAGGAGCTGACACCTGCACCTGAAAGAGCTGTGCCTATCCTTACACAATACAGTCTCTGCCTCCCTGGAGTATGTTTGGGGTCAGGCCTGGGCAAGGAAGGAGCTTGTGAACAACAGGGACTTTTCTTTGAAGTTTGCTTAATTGAAAGGCCAGAACCGGTATAAGTAGTGGACCCAAACCCCAGACTTTTAGAACACTTAAGGCCAAGGAGACGAGCTGAAGAGCTGGAGGAGGAGTACTGCCCCTTTTCTGTGTGTGCTCTGCTGGGTTGGCCTGCAGTTGCTGCTTCTGCCTTAAAGAGGACACAGACTGTACTTTTTTGTGTATCCTGCTTGTGAAATTTCTCCAAGGGCTTGAAGTAGAGCTTGCCTTCTTTTGGAAGTCCTAGGGAAATCAAAGACTTCAGGTTCATCTGCCTACAGCAGTGGAAACTGTGTGTTTTGTTTTGCAACAGAAGAAAAACCAATACGACGCCACTGCCTGCACTGTGACCTGATGCTGCCTCAATTAGCCGTGCCTCACTTCACACTGCGCTTCAGACCGCGACCCTGGTCTCACCGACGTCACCACCTGACACCGTCACTGAGCCGTTTCTTGCACCATGATCTGTGGGTCCCGCACTCTGCATTACCTTGCTCACACCGCAGCCAATGCATCCCCAACGACGCCGCTCTATGCTGATGCTGATGCCGCTGCTGCACCGTGGCCTAAGGACACTGCTCGTGAGGTGCACAAAGTACTGTCCCACCCCGCACGTTTGCACTGGTCCACCGACACAAGCGCCATTGACTTCAGCATCATCAACGGGTGCTGCTCCCTGCACCATGACCTGGAGACACTGCACACCGCACCACCCCACTTCACACCACAGCCCTGGTCTCACTTGTGCAGCAGGGTGCTGTCACTGAGCCACTGTCTTCACCGTGACCTGTGGGCACCGCACGTCGCATTGTCCTGCCTCGCACCACAGTTCCAACACCATCAACGCCAGTGCTCCTGATCTCATCATCAGCCCGGAGTTTGATCTGTAGTACCTCCTTGGAGGCTGGTACAGCAGGCACATCTCCTAAAAAATGATGTGGTTGCATAACAATAGCAGAAAGTTACTTCTTCTCACTGGCCACTCTCTTGGTATCGCCTTTCTTTGTGGGCATTTCAAAGCTGTCGGTTGGCAGTGGCACTAAGTTGTATAAGAGGAAGAGATTGGGGACTGAACTTACATGTTTTTTGTACAGGCCTTCTGTTTAGCAGTACTGTGGGTGATGTCTCTTCTTCTCTTGTGCACTTAAAAGCAAACAAACAATAAAAACATTCAGTGAAATGTGGCAATTTAGCAATTTGAATTAGAACAAAAAAAGGCAATATAATTTAGTGTGGTTAGTAACTTAGGCAATAATTAAGAACAATTTATCCAACCAGTTTTAAGCAAGACTTCACCACCATACCATAAATGTTAGTTTCCAATCCGAATAACACAGCATACAGATATAGCTCTTTGCTTTATGTGCATCTAGTCTAAAGGAGACACCTGAGGCAGTCAGGGACAAGCCTGGGTAAATGGAATAATCCTTTACAAAAGTGAAGGTTATTGGGTGTCTATGTAAGGCAAGGTAGTCCATGGGGAAATGGAATCATCATTAAAAAAATGAATGCTGCTGGTATGTCTGCAGTGCACCTTCTCCATGGCAGACGGGGTGTCTAGGAGGAAAATTGAATTATACCTAAAAATATTGCATGCTGTTGTGCGGCTGTTTGCCTATGGTGAATGGATTGAGACCAAATGTAAAAAATAAAATAAAAAGAAGAATAGAAAAATACAACAAATAAAGTAAAAGAAAAATATAAAGAAAAAATGTATAAAATGTAAGATACAAAAAGTAAAACATTAAAAATAAAAAGGGAATGAAACATTTTTAAAAATGATAAAAAATTGCAGATGTTTGTATGGGAGTATGAGAAATCGTTTATGAAGAAAAGAGGTGCAGATGAAGAATGCAAAAAAAAATGCATGTAATATGAAGTACTGTCCATCATAATCATAGTCATTATATATGCATTTATATACTACAATGATCCTCAGGCATATCATTAAACTGATATCACATCCATGCAAGCCTATGACAAAAGCATACTGTCTGGCTGCACAAAATGACTGCCAGCCACATGGCCAAACAACAACAGCAAGCAAGGAGACATGGAGAACAAAGACACATGTAAGCCTATGGCAAAAGCACACTGGCTGAGTACACAAAATGGCCTCCAGTCACATGGTGAAACAACAGTGAGCGAAAAAGCCATGGAGAACAAAGAACACATGCTAGGCCAATGGCAAAATCACACTGTCTGGATTCACAAAATGGTCAAACAACATCAGTGAGCAAGGAGGCATGGTGAACAAAGAACACATGTACGCCTATGGCAAAAGCACATTGGCTGACTACACAAAATGCCCACAGCCACATGGTCAAACAACAACAGCAAACACGGAGCATGGAGACCAAAAAACACATGCACACATATGGCAAAAAGCACATGTAATGGCTGCATGCCCACCAGCCTCATGGTCAAATAACAACAATGAGCAAGGAGGCATGGAGAACAAAGAACACATTCAGGCCTATGGACACAGACTACACAAAATGGCCCCTGGCCACAGTGCATGAAAACAAAGACAAATGGTGGCTGATAACAAACACTCTCTCACACACACTGGCCAGGCAAAAAAGGCATGGTAACAATGAAGTAAAAACGACTGTTAACTCAACAATGCCAAATATAAAAATTAACTGAGCTATAAAAATTTACAACAACACATAGCCTCCTATGGAAACATATACACTTTTTGAAGAAACAAAACATGAAATATAAATAGTAACCAGCAATTTTTAATTTAATCCAATGCAATCCCTGCCCTAAATTATGTTTTAAAGAATATATACCACAGAAACATTTCCTTTATGCACTGATGACTAGTAATGTAGCTACTGGCTGCTTGGCCCATTGGAAGACCTTTTAAAATAGTAAAATAAATGAATATTGCAAATGTAACAAACATGGAGAAAAGGTATGGAACTGTGCAACATTTTTCGTTTACAAAAGATAATATATAATTGAAAAAAATAACTACGCCCCTATTGAAACTACAGCCCACCCACCATAAATAAATTGTAAAATCAACTAAAAGTGGAAAGAAATACAGGTGCATGCCCTATCAAACAAACAACAACCTACAATAGTGTTTTACTTTTGTGATATCACATAAACAAAGTCCTCAAATCCATGGGTATATATCCAGCAGACAATGAGAGTAATCCTTCCACCTCAAAATCAAAGTGAAACGTGACCAGGAGGCGGACAAAGCACTGGGAGGAGCCTGCTGGACAGGAAGTTGAAATCTCTGTGGCACTGCTTTCCTGTTGGAAAAAAGTTGAAAAAAGGTTTCTCGTACTACAAAAACAACTTGAATGGTGCGTTGAAGTAGAAAATCCACTCAATCATCTTTTTGAGTAGATTTAGCTGCTTCTCAAGTAGAGGATCTGTTGGGGAGATGCACCCATGGTCGCCGTGAGTGGCATTGTAATGGTGCTTTTGCAGCCTGAAGGTGTGCAAGTGGGTGCAAAATCTCACGCGCACTCACAAGTAGCCTGAGACTAATGTGACTCTCACCAGCAAGTGACAAAAGCAAATCTCAAGCATGCTAATGGAAGAAAGAATTCCGCTTCAAGCTAGACGGCGGAATTTGGGAACTTCCAATTATTCCACATAGCACGGGGTGCCCAAATTCCAAAAACACATGAGTGGAGTGGATTATACTACCTGGGCCTGCTTAAAATGAGAAGAGTTAGTCCTCAATATTGTGATTCACTTGTGTGGGAACAGTAGCTGGGAAGGGCAGGCTCCTGACCTGGGGGGGGAAGAGGCAGAATATTACTCCCACATGAAAAAGTGTCTGGTCATAAAGTTTGGTCTCACCCCAGAGCAGTACAAGATGAAGTTTAGGGATACCCAGAAAGCCACCACCCACTCAGGGGTGGACTTTGATGACATCTTGGGGAAAACACCAAAGGGATGGATACAGGGTAACATGGTAAGTACCTATGAGGGACTTTACAGTCTGTTGATGAAGGTGCTCATATTGAGTAATTGTACCTCAGACAAGTTGCACCAATTTCTAGTTTAAGTCTGGTCCCAGGGAACTGAGAGAGACAGGTGATAGATGGGTGCGTGCAAGAGTAGCCAAGAAATCCCAGGGGGGAGACTCCAAGAAGGTGAGGTTAGGCTCATAGAAACCTAAGGATGTAAGTTGGTAGGTCCATCAAACGGACTCACTCAGTACCTCAGGACCCTAAAAAGGAAGACTGTAGATCCCACCCCAACTCTAACAAGCAGAGGCGAAGTGACCTATGGCTAAAAAGGATCGTGGAGAATGGGGCCTCTTTTGACTGTCAGTAGTCAGGCCCCTTCTGAGATGACTCAGCCTGTTACAAGAAGGTTGCTTGCATTGGGCTGTCCAGTGTAGCCCTAGGGGAGGACTTCTCAGATGAAGAGGTCCTCTTAGCATTTTGCTGGGAGACTGGTCCAGATGATAAGCTGATGATTCGTGAGGGTGTAAGTGGGTACTTCCACTCACTTTTCAGGTGAATGCGATCCCTACCATTGGCCTGAGAAGCACATGTGGTAGTCACACCATAGTGAGTGAAAGGTTGATGTCCCCAGACCTGTATGTGCCTGGAGAAACAAGGAGAGTAAAGGTAGCCCCAGGTGAGGTCACAACCAAACCTTTAGCCATGGTGCCCCTGGAAAGGGATGGTACCCTTGGCTGGTATAAGGTGGTGGTCGCCCCTACTCTAAGCAGGAAGAGAGGTTCCAAGAACCCACAGTTCCTCCTAAAGGAGCTATCTCACATGTCAGTGGAGAGCTTAGGGTGTGGTTTTGGATTCTGACAGCTGTCAGTAACCTCTGCTGGGTGTTGACTATCATGGCAGCACTGTATTTCGCATGGGTGGCAGACCCCATAGCCAAAAGTAAGTTAGGCCCCCTTACCCTGTTGGTCATGGTGGAGTTACTCAAGTGCTATGTGGTATCTGTGGGTAAGCAAGGTGTTGCCCTAGCAAAGGTAGGAATAAAAGTGGTAGGCACCTCATTAACCAAGATAACAAGAGATGAAAAAACCAACAAACCTGAAAGGGGTTTTCAACTTAAAATGGGTCCTGTTACTGTTTAGATGGGTCAACTGCCTGAAAGAAGTGACCTTAACAAAAGGATGTACGAAGAGTATGCCTTGCAATAGTACAGCCAGTTTTCTTCACTTTCTTCCTCATTTGACAAGCCAGCAAAACTCTTTCAGTGTTAGGCTGAGTATCCTGGGTGTGCTGGTTTGGGGGGTGTTTGTGTGAGAAAACAGGGCTTTTTGCAGTGTCCCCCCACTTTTTGCCCCCATTCTTTGACGGATACTAGTGTTTTCTGACTCTGATTGTGCCCTTGGCTCTGCTGACCAGGGCCAGGGCTCTGTTTAAAATGTACATGATAATTAGGTATAACTGCAATTGGTACTGACAACTTACCTGTAAGTCCCTAGTGTATAATAGTGCATGTAGGTTTAGAGGCCCAGTAGATTTAATGCACTTACGTGTGCAGTACTGTGTTACCTGCTGTCATTTTAAAAGCCAGCCCTGCCGTTCAGGCTGCTTTCAAAGTAAAACTATGTCCAAATTTGCCTTTTCAAACTACCTTTTCCTCACATATCAGTCACACCCAAGGTCTAGCCTAGGTGCCCCAAGGGTAGGATGCATTGTAATAATAAGCAGAGATATTATAGAAGATGATTTATATACCCTGGTGAGGGAAAAACTGCCAATTTATTTTTTCCCATTGTTACACTGGTAGCTCCATAGGCTAACATGGGAAGGCTTTATTAAACTTTAAAAAAAAGTCCACCTTTTGAAAGGGGTGAACTAGACGATTGATTCAAAGTTTTAAAATAATAGTGACAATGAATCCAACAACTTGCCAAGGTTTGATTTATTTTAACTATTTCAGGAAAGTGGAATTAGAACTGTTTTTCTAAAGTTACCTAAAATCAGCCCTGTAGTAACCTCTCCTGATTTGGTCAGCCTTTGACAGGCTGGGTGAAGCTGCTCTGTAAAGGTGTGAAGAGGCCTTGGCTGACACAAAGGGACCACTAGTGGAAGAAGATCTGCTGCTGCTGATGCTAGGACAGGAAGGGGACTGGGTAGCCAAACTGGTCTTTAAAGGGAGAAGGACAGAAAGTGCAAGGGCCCAGGAAGTCACCTGCATCAACTCTACCAAGACAAGCCCGCTGACCAGCTTCAAATTAAGTTTAAAGTATTTAACCAGGTGCATTGTGGGTATTGTAGTCCAAAGCCTCCAAGAGGCACATCAGAGCTTCTGGACCCTTGGCTGGTGTTGTGGACCCCCAAAGACTCAAAACAAATATCTGGAGAAGAAGGGCTGTCCTACTGGACCCTTGGACTGCACAAGAGAGGGCCGCTCTCATAAGGACTGCACCTGATGCACTCAAAAGGCTTCACAAGGAAATGACTTTGCCTGTCTTAAAGGATAAGAAGTGAACTCCCCATCAGCAACAGGTAGTAAAGTGCTGGAAGGGCTACCTGCAATATCAGCAACAAGGACAACCTCAGATGAGAAGCTGCACCTGGATTTTCTTAGATTGCATGTGCACTGTGGGAGTTGTAGTCCTGGGTCCCAAGAGGTAAATCAGAGCTTCTGGATCCTTGACTGGTGCTGTGGACCACTTTCCTTCATCAAAAAACACTTCTGGAAGTAAATGTAATAGTGTTATATCTCGGGCAGCCTGAACTTTTGACTCTCCTTTGGTCCAGTGCAGCCTTTTTTAATGCTTTAAATGCTATTTGCCTCTGAGTGCTTGTAGGAAAGCACCCTTCTTGGCATGGTAAGCCCCCCTTTTTGCCTGGTATCTGATGTAATTTCAATTGAAAGTGCACTGGGTTCCTGCTAACCAGGTCCCCAGTGCCAGATCTCTTTCCCCAAAACTCCACAGTTGTTTCCTCAAATGGCAAAACCTTTAGCACCTCTGTAAGTCCCTAGTAAATGCTACCCCTTGTTCCTCGTGCCTGGGGCACTTTAGACGGTCCCTAAGGGCTGCTGCACAACCTGTGCCTTCCTAAGGCACCCCCCTCCAAGCTCATGACAGACTGCCACTATCGGCTATGTGTCTTGATGCAGACCAAAGTGAAAACACAACATGGCACCCAGCCTGTGTGCTCTTTCTCCTAACACTGCATGCAATATATGTAAGTCACCGTTCTAGCAGGCCTACAGCCCTAAGGCAGGGTGGATCTTATTACATGTGAGGGCATATCTACATGAACAGATATGCCCCTGCTATGTTTTGTCGATTCTCAGACATAGTAAGTGACCAGGGAAGCCATTTTAAATACATGTGCTGGAAACTGGTAACTACAAGGTGACTTCACTGAAGACAGGGATGTTAGGGATAAAACATCTCGTATTGGTGAACCCACACTGATGCTAGAATTAGATTTACCAATACATGCGCCCAGAGGGCACCTTAGAGGTTCCCCCTGAAAACCTACCAACAACCGACCAGTTCAGCCACCATACCCACATTTCTGACCCCCTAAAGTGAGAGCCAGTGCTTTCAGAGGCCAGAGACAAAAGCCTGCACTGGGCGGGGTGTTGACACCTTCTCCAGGCAGGATGGAAATTCCAGGGCGGGAAGCTTCAAAGGCCTAGCTGTATTTTGTAATGTGACCCAGGTCTCCCCAAATGGTGGAGACCAACTCACCTGCCCTAACCCCACTTTTTGGTGGCAAGACAGGCAGGAAAATTAGTCAGATTATGGGGTATGCCCACTTAAAACAAGTCCCACCCCTAAGGTGAATGAGCTGAAGTGGACACCACTTCTTAAATTCCTCCATCTTGTTTTGGGTGGAATTAGACCTCTAAGGTCAGGGTTATGCCCGCTTCCTAACTGAAGTGGTCAAAAATGGGTGTTGTCACCCTAAAGGTGGGCACCAATAGGCTGCCACCTGGCACTGCCTGTAACACCACTAAATGGAGTATTTAGGTGGCACTCCTGAAACCACAACTCAGATCCTGATGACTGAAGAAGAGCAAGGACAAAGAAGAGTCCCACCTACAAAAGAGCAGAAGAGAAGCAGCTTGCCTAGTACCAACACTGCTAGGCCTATCTGTAATCCTCTACAAACTCTGCATCAAAAGAAGACTGGTCCGGCAGCTGAGCCTCCAGAAACTCCGGAGGACTGCCTGCCTTTGACAAAGACTCAAGACTCCCATGAGCAGGGGACCTGCTCCTCAACCAATTCTAAAGAAAGGACTCTGCATCCTCTGGTACCACAAGGGCCTGACAACAGAAGTCACCACTGCACCCTCCTTCACTGACCCAAGTGGGAGTGGAACTCCAGTACTATCAAGGTTCCCCAGCTCCTCAGAGTATGAGTCCACCATGGTTTCACCCTTCCTGGAATCCCTAAAGTCACTTGCAGCCTCTACACGCAGGCCCACTGTCCCACAGCCTCTGTGGTGAGAGAAACCTGACACCTAAAGTAGCCACTGCACCCGTTGCCTACTGCCCATCTGAACTGGGTCCCTGTGTCAACAATATCCCCCTGCTCTCCCGAGCTCTAGTCCACTGTGGTTTCACACCTCCTGGACTCCACGTCGGTGCCTGCAGCCTCAGACCAAAGGACCCCTCAACTGCGAGTGCTCCAGGACACAGAAACCTGACTCCAACTGATACCCTTTCATGTGATGCCCCTGGGCCTTGGAGAAGAGGCCAAAGGTGTACCTACATCCCCAAAACCCCACGTTTGTTACCTACCTGTTGGTTTTCCCCGACTGGCTTCCTAGGCAGAGCCTGCAGCCTATTTCTACTGACACAAATCCCTATTGAAACACTTTGGGCACCTAACCACGTACTATTCCTCTGCACCTACCTACCCAAATGCTGTCTGGAGTGACTTGTTGGTGTGATCCTGACCCTTACCCAGTACTTACCTTAAGTCTCAGAGATTGGTCTCATAAGTCGTCATAAAATACTTGTTTTCTGACTTTGTTTTCCTGCCATAGGTTAACATTGAAGAACTCAAAAATTGCACTGCGTCCATTTTTGCAGGTAAACATATTTATGCTTGAAAACGTGCTTACCTTGTAATGAAGTTCTTGGTTTCAAAGTATACAGAAAAATAGGCTGAAGTGTTATTTTTCTAAATTGGTCTCGGATTTATGCTTTGGGGTGTTTCTCATTTATTGCCTGTGTAGATACAACAAATGCTTAGCACTATCTTCTGATAAGCCTAACTGTTCACCCACACTACCACAAAATAGAGGTTTAGTATTACCTACTTTTGCCTCTGCAAACCAATTAGGGATCCACTGGACTCTCTGCACGGTGTACTTCTTGTTAGTGCACCATATAAAAAGACAGTTTCCTACAGCACTAGTTTAACTTCTAAGTTTTAAAAAGCCATATCTCCAGTTCCCTACATTATATTTTGGCAGTTTTGGTGTCAATCGAATCATAAAAGTAATTTCTTATCTTTATGCATTGGTGTTGGATTTGGATTAGACATAATTTAAACCCCAAGGTTTGGAGAGACGATCTGGAGCAAGGAGAAGCAAGGGGCGCTGAAAGAAAATTACGGAGAAGGCGCTGAATCTAGGGATCCTGAAGAGGTTGACAGACTGGTTACTACTATACTGGATTAGTGTGCACTAACCTGAAGGTGAAGTACTTAGCCTTGTCTGGTACTTTTACAAGAGTTCCAAGATGGCAGATGGCTTGTTGCAAGAAGCTCAACAGGATGCAGAATCGTAGCTCATTGAGGGAGACCCTGGAAGTGTCAGAGAAGTCAGGATCAAGGAATCATCAAGAAGGCTTGAAGACTAGAGTGCTGGGAGTTCTGGGCAAATCAAAGGATGAGTGCAGGGATGAGGCGTGCTCAGGAGCGCTGAAGGTCCGGGTGACTCAGGAAGACAAGTGCAGGGAGTAAACCTGTGCTGGACAGGTACACAGGAAGATCTGGGCTGCTCAGGTAGTGAGTGCAGGAACATTGCTTAAGCAAGATCGATATGGGTATGAGCTCAAGGAGCGATGCAAGTTCAGAGGGGGTATTTAAACAGGAAGTAAGGAGTGTTCCAGAAGAGCATGTGTCCCACATGGAAGCATGGAATATTCCAATGAACCTGAGGATGATCACGTGTTACATACAACGGATATGAAGCCTAGCAGGTAAATGGTGCAGTTATTGACAACAATAACAAGTACAACGGAACCCCAAGTGCATGATGGTACAATTCAAGGGTTCACAGTGGAAACATGACTATATTACATAGGCATCTGCTAACTAGAATAAATGTGCATAGCAACAGAACAGAAGGGTCAATGGTTCATGCTTTCTTGGAGGGGAGACATGGAGTACTTGAAACAGAAAGGTGCCACAGGGAAGGAAAGACATGAGGTGGAAAGTAGCACCCACTGCACACAGAGCACAAGATGGACTATGACAGTCACTCTCTACACTGTGTCATGCATGTCTTGTCTCAGTAGTGATGATACATGCTCATTTTCACTTTTTTTCTTTTGAGTGAGCTGTGGAAGTCCTGGATGGCCTGGAGTATGGAGACCATAGATTCCTGCTTAGTAGGGTTCTCGCTCGTCCATCTGGCTTGTCTGCACTGGAGGATGGTGTATTGTATTTGTCTATTTTACCCTGGAGAGTCTGTGGTCCCCCTTTATCTTTTCCCATGGTTGACGCATTGTGATGCTCAGGTTTCGGTCATGAAGGCTCCCACTCAGTGCAGGGCGCACACAGGTTCTTTTGTGGGTTCCTCGAGGTGCATAAGGAGAGCACAGCCAACACCCTTTGAGTTTTTACCGGTTCTGAGTGGCTCGCCTTTACGGGGGCTAGGGTGGTGATGGAGATTTATTGTTAGGGCCCCCAAGCATGCAGAAGGTGGAGGTCGATGCCTCCTTAAAGGCACACCTGGTATATGGATCCTCCTGGTGTGCTCCAGATCTCTCTTGTGGGGTGTTTGGAGGCCGAGATGGGGGGGCAAGGGTCTTACCGATTTCACAGCAATTTATCAGGTGAGACTAAAGGAGCACATAGTTCCTGAGGATCATGGCAGTAGTGGGTTGAGAGAATTCAGGGTACAATATAGGCTCTATTGTTACGTCACCACAGGATGTGTCAGAGAGGCCGAGACAGCCCCCAGGGAAAAGAATGCTGAATCTGGGCAGTGCCCCCCCAGGGAAGAACCCGTCCTTCAGTGTCTCTCCTCTTGGCTCCGGCCCTGCCCAACCAGACCCTCTGCAGTGGCCCCGCCAGCTCTCACCTGCGCATGTACTCATTTCTTGTGCCAATGTCATTGTCACAGGGCCTCCCCCAGTCGGCGTTGGGCTGGCAAACCCCGTCCCTCATGGCCCAGGACTTCATCCACTGCCCTCCTGGGTCTGGACCACTCACTGTTTCAGTCAGGCTCCATTTTTCCAGGCAGTCATAGTTTCCCTGCTGGTGCCCCAGCTAAATTCCGGTCATGCCCCTGTTATGATTGTATGGATGTTGCATCCCCTGGATTGCGAGTCTAGGGTTAAGTGCCACAGGTGGGCCAACTAGGCCCAGTCTCCTTATGCTTCTGAAGCAAACGGTAGCCTTTCTTTCTTGTACTGTGGAGGAGGATAGGTTTCTATGCTTTCTACTCCACCCCGGGATGCTGCTAGAAGTAGCCGATTGCGTGGATTGTAGTGGATGGTGCGTGGCTGGCATGCGGAGCGCAAGTGCGATGTTCAGCAGATAGCTATGCCCCTCTACTTTGTGAATATCAATCACATTGTTTACAAATTAAGCACTGGCCCCAGGACACCAGTGGATAAAGATCACACTTGTAACTATAGTGGTCAGTATCCCTGCCTTCGTGCTCTCTAACACGGATTCCTGACATGTATTATTGAACTTTCTTAAAATTTCTCCTGTTCTCTTAGCCAGGTTTTCTTGGCTAATTATAATATACTTGACAATATTCTGTAGTAGTTCTTGTAATTTGACAAAGTGAACCGTATTCTAACTTGCTGTAAAAAAAAAAAAAAGACTAATTGCAAATCGTCTTCCCCAGGTCATGCATCTAGGTATAAAAGTTGCAAATTGACACATTACACATTTTTAAAGTTAAGCTCCGATTTTATGAACATAATCAAAATTCTATTTTTACTTCCAGGATTTCAAATGAAAATATTGTAGGCTCATCTTCCAACTATTCTGAATTTAGATTGAAATTTATAGACCTGCGGAAAGCATTCAAATAGCTCAACATTTTTTCTGTCCTTTGAGATTGCTTCTCTAAAGTAATGTAACACTTACAATACATGGAAAGGGCTGGAACAACCATAGATGTCAAAATACAGCTCCAGCGGTACATGCTTTGTCTAGTTTTAACAGTAAACAAATAACTGCGTTTACAGAAGACAGGTAGACTTTTCTTTAGGTAATTTCACCTGCAATGAATGTGTTTTCTAGAAGGAGGATCAGAAATTGAAAAGTTATTATCGAGCAAGGAGAGCTCTCGCCTGACTAACAATTCTACGTCATCATGATGGATCCCTTTATTTACCCTACAGTCGCTCTGCAGACACAGAATATGCGGTATTCTGGGAAGAAAGATTACTCTTCAAGGGAAGATGGTGATAAAACGCGAATCTGACACCTTCAGGCCTCGGGGCAGCCAATACATTTCGTTGTATTGTTCCAGACCGTGTTATATGTACTATGAAGTGAAATGTCTTTGCATAATGTATGTTTTTACTGAGGTTCGTTTGTCTTTTCAAAGTTACATAGTTCATGGCAATCCGTGTGAACCCAACTATTAAAATATATGTAAAAAATAAAAAAAACTTTCCCTCATTATCTTAATGTGTCCCTGCTTTACCATCAAACATCTAAAATGTCTGAAAATGTAGTCAGCAAAGCAACAAGGTAGATAGGTGTAGGTAAAATATTCGAAACCATTCTCTCACATGTGCCAAGAGAGTGGAATAATAAAAGGATTTTTTTGTGATAGTGTTTATTAGCGAAGCCATAATTTGCCAATATTTTGCGTCAAGGTTGAGCCTCTTTTTCTACGCCTCCATGACACAAAAGGCTAGTTGAAATTTACAATGCTGAGCAAGGGCCAATATGCGTTACCTTGTGCGGATTTAAAAAAATGATAAAATGCTGCGTCTTGTGTGGAGTTACATCACACTACATCGGGAAAGTGCTACATGGTTGGGCCGTAGTCGTTCCCATGCTTCCACCAATGTATTGTGATGCAAACCCAGATATAATAAAGCCAGTAACCCTGGGTTTGCACCTACCGGAGAATATCTTCGTTTGAACTTGTGACTTTGTCTTTTCATGTGTGCTGTATTCTCCAGCAGACATACAAAGTGGAATATGCATCTAGGGATTTTTGTGCAGGAGTGTATCACTTCCTGCACAAAACCTCCATGTGCCATGGTGTAGGGGTGCCTGCAAACCTGCCCTGGTGCAGGGGTGCCTGCAAACCTGCCCTGAATGCAGGCACCCCTGCACCGTGGCACATGGAGTACAGCAGTGCTTTGAGAGAGCAAAAGGGCACCTTATCTTAATGGGTACAAAAAACTTCTGCTCTCTCCCTTTCATGCACCAAACACAGTGTAGCAAGTTCTTTTGCTGCAATGCATTGCTTAAAAGGTTAGTAAATCCAGGCTTAATTGTATCTCAGTTCATTTGAAGATTTACACCCTCATTTTAGCCCTGGCAGCACTTTGACCGCCAGGGTTAATGTGGAGGTATCACCGCCAACAGACTGGCGGTGTATACCGCCACATTATGAGTGTGGAGGGTTGGCCGCAGCCATCCCGCCACATCAACACTCATACCGCCACGGCGGTATGAACCACTAGGCCGGAGATGTGCATCTCTGACCCGGCGGTCCACACATGACCGCCAGTGGTATAATGAGCCGACCTACCGCCATGGTTTTCGCAGCGGTACCACTGCCAGGAAGACCATGGCGGTAGGGCTATAAGTGACAGGGAATTCTTACCCAGTCATTGGTAGAAGGCTCTCCCAACCCCCGCAATCTCCTAACTCCCACCCTTGCCACCCTAGAATCACACCGTCCACCACACCCCCTAGAATCACACTGCCCCGACCCTCTCCACCCTAGAATCACCTCCTACCCACAATCATTAACACACACAACCACACACGACGCATGCACCCATGCACCACCACATCCATACACGCATTCACTCACACTCATACAACCACACATACATCACAACACTCACAGACGCACACACACACATGCACACACACATTAATTCACACATGCAGACACCACACACTCACACACAACACCCTCCTACCCTGACTGGCCCCCAACTTACCATGTCCGGCGAGGTGGTAGTCCAGCAGGGAACGGGAAGGGGTGCTACTACCGCCAGCACAGGCCCACCAGCAGGACTCTGCCAGGCCACCTTTTTGGTCAAAATACAGCTGGTGGTGTCCTACTGGTGGGGCGGTGCAGGTGGTAGCAACACCCAGGTGTCTCGACCACCAGTATGGCTACTACCGGATTTCCGCCCTTACTGTGGTGGAAATCCTGCAGTAGCCATATTATGGCAGGCTGAAGACTGAAAGGCCCCCTTCCCTTTGGGAAAAACTGTAGATCAATGTTGGCATGCTGTGGGTGTGGCAGGCCTCTTTTTTATGTGCCCAAGTTCAATGCACGTTAGGTCACACCTTCAAACACTGACATTATTTACAAAATCGATGATATAATGATGCTGCTGATAGGACCACACTGTGGTAAAGACACACAACGTAGGGTAATTTTAAGTAGTTTATTCGCAAACTTGCAGCTTAGCCACCTAGCTGGCTCTTCATTACAGCCAACCCTCATCTCCCGAATCTTCTCTGCTAACATTTATACCTCCCAGCTTCCCAACATTTCACATATAACTAATACTACACACCTTCACTCTTAAAATAAAATAAAAAAGTAAACAGAACACATGATAAGCAGGACAAAACATGAATAAGAGAAAATGCAAGGAAACTACAATTCATACGATGATCATTGTATTGAGTCAATATTGTATAAAATCTTTCAATTTCACAGGAATGTTCTTAGCACATGTACTACTATACGCATCAACCGTATTTTCTTTGTCCAGTAAATTGTCACTTGGATGCAGGGTAACATCCTCATCACTTGTTACACCTGTTCCTTGAACAACACCACCTGAACCGGCAGACTCTTCATGCAGATTACCAGACACGTACTCTTCACACACATTTCCAGACACATCTGATTTACCTTCCTTTCCTAATAACATCCCATCAGATTCAGCACCCACATCAAAATAAAAACCTCCATCATCTTCATCCATCAATGTATGTCTCTTCATCAATACACCACTGCATAAAGGAACTCTTCTGAAATTCTATATTTTACCAACTTTTACTCTCACAGGCTTACTAAAGATTACCACAACTTCTACAGGATCTGACCACTTAGCCAACTTCCTGTTAGACACACCATCCATTTTCACCCATACTAGATCACCAACCATCAACCTGGACTCAACAGATATTGTCTTAGGACCACCCTCACACATCTTCTTCTGATACATCTCCACTCGCCTCCTGACTTTAGCAAAATGTATCCAAACATCATACATATTCTTTCTTCTCAACCACTACAGCATCAACTTCAACCCCGGTTTTCAAGATTGTAACATTTCAAATGGGGATAAACCAGTGACCGAGTTGAGTGATGGCCTGTATGTCAACAAGGTAGACTGTAAGGCTTTCCCTCAAGGTAACTAAAAATAAGAACATAAGGTGTCCCTGACTCGATGAAGAGAGAAACCCAGGGAGCAACACTCTAATATAACAAGTGTATCTCTCCTACCCTATTAAAAATATATCACATCAATAGTTACTATACAGTCATAAAAGAAGTTACCTTATTAACATATGCATAAAACCAATGTACAACTTAATAACCTAATCATGAAGGGCTAAATACCAAGAAACAATTCCCCAAGCTAACTAGAACTACAAATAAAGCATTCTAGGATAAATATGACAAAACAATAGACTAATACTAACATAAATACTCAAATGGTGTACCGACAATGTGCAAGGCCAAAATTGAAACAAATAAACAAACACAAAAAAGACAAATGTCACATAAACATAAACTCACATATATATCATACAAAGAGTTCATTACTCATATCAATTTATCACACGTATTATCCAGATAATGGCAGATGCATATTCAATGCCAATAAAGTAATTGTCCGTTTTTTGTCCAGATAATGGCAGATACACATTCAGTGCTGATAAATAGTTGTCAGTTTTGAAAACTGTAGCTCTTTTGTTAGCCACTTATAAATCCTCAGGGTTCGCACACTTATGGTAACTGACAGTTCTTAGTTTTGATAATAGGGCACTCAATACTTCTTCACTTTCTGTTAATTTTTGCATTGTCAACCTGCCTCTTGGTACTCCTTAACTCACTCTTGGCTATCACCTTAATTATGCTCAGTGTACATATATTTTAGATAAAAGGCAGTTTTGGCTCCCACCTGCCGTTCAGTACTCCTTCGCCATCTCTTGGCAATTGCCAACGCGCGTTTTGGTGGGCACACAACAGTTTAGTATTATCATAATTTCTCAAATCACCTTCATCAGGCCAATGTATAGATATGAGTACTGGGCTTGCAAAAATGAATCTAGACAAATCCAAAGAAGAAATATTGTTTAATTATGTATGATAGAAGTCATAGGGAATCATTGCGCATATACAAACCGCCAATTCACTATAAAAATAGATGTGAATATTTCTTACATAGATAGATATTTTAATGTAACACCGAAAGTGAAAAAGTGATGAAGCAAAACTGACTGGAACACCTCCAGTGTGACACAATGAATCATAAAGTGTGAGATAAACCAAATTCAAGCACCAACCAAAAAAGAGGAATAAAGTGGAATTAGTCCATTTCTAGGGAAAATCCATAAAAATCACTCCCGTACCTGTCAGAACCTGATAGAATGACCAGCTTTATTGTGTCACATTAGAGGTGTTCTAGTCAATGTTGCTTCATGAACTTGCAGCTTAGCCACATAGCTGACTCTTCATTGCAGCCAACCATCATCTCCCAAATCTTCTCCTCTTAACATTTCTACCTTCCAGCCTCCCAGCATTCCACCAATAGCAAATTCTACAAACACCTATCACAAGTAACCAGTATATAACTAGTACAATTTTAAACCATGCAGGGTATCTCTGGGTCGACCTCAGTACTGGGCAGCTTCGGAGTCATGGTCTTGGGAGAATCATTTAACCTCTTTAGAAAAGGCTTAATGGAGTATATTCCCGGTGGGTTCACTCTCTAGCCCCCTCTGTCTAATAGAGGTATTTCTGTCTGGCACTCCTGAGGGGTACACTGCAGAAGTATGCTGGCAGGGATGAATAGGACTCTGTCCTACACCACACCTGAGCAGAGAGACATTACTCCTTGCAGATACCATCCAACTGGGCTTGTCATTCAAAGAAATTGGTGACAAATGACATGCAATACATCTCTTGAAGTCCACGTTAATGCAGTTAAGAGAAAATGTACAGGAAAAAAGTGCAACATAATATATCTTGCCCAGGCACCCCAAAAGGATATAGCAATTTTTGTGTTGTAAAAAAAGAGTAAACATACATGAAAGAATACATTTTTCTTTAGGGTGTACCCATTTTGTCTAGCTTTGCGTTACTGATTACTTTTGTGTTCTTTTGTGCTCCTAGGCCTGTTAGGTACACTATAGCCTCCTTAAGCTCTCTAAACGAATGTTCACATTTCTTCTAGTGCATCCCATGTTTACAGGGATTGGCTTAATACGTGGCAGACAAACAAGCTGACACTGGGAGGTGTCAAATGTTAAAAACCATTAAATCTTAAACAGACGATCAGAGTACAAGGCCACTCCTATCTGCGGAAGTCAGTTATGTGGTTGTCTATGAACTTGAACATGTCTTATCATATAGCTAGGAATGTATGTATCTTGGTACAACATAAGCAGCAAGGAGGCGTTCCTCTAAACCAAAAACACTCCTAAAATACATTTCCAGGAATAATGATCTGTGGTTTGTTAGAAGTGAATACAATTACATTTGTAAGACTCTTTGATTTAGGGCTGAAAAATCCAAAATTTGAAATCAGAATTCAATCATTTGATTCAGGTAAAACATTTTGTCTGGCTAAATGCAGTACTTCTTTCAGCAGTGATTAATAGCTTACTTATTGATGAGGGACTGTATCGTAAACAAGTGTGCTGGCTTAGAGCTGAGCTTGGAAGTGATTTCTATTCGATTGCACAGCCTTACCTCATATGTTAAACTCGGAATGCCTCTGGCGTTAGCGCGTGAACCTCAGAAACCACTGCTGAAAACAGTATGTAGTGTTTGCCTCTCTCTGTTTCCGAGCTGTGATGTCTGTAGCACATGCACTAACTTGGAGAAATTCCAAGTCAAATATGCACTTTAAATAGTACAATTGCCTAAAAATAGGTGTTGAACTCTAGTCGCGGCTCGCGAGTCTCAGAAGGGGTGGGGCAGTTGGGGGGGAGGGGGCGACACAACATAAAAAAACATATATAAAAAAAGTACCTCCTCTTCCACGATGCACTGCACCGTTACTCTCGTCTTCCGTCTCGCTACTGCAGAGGCTCCCAGCCTGCCCTGCGGCCAATCCTGACACTGCTCAGAGCACCCCCCTCTTTGCTTGTCACCCCCATGGCCCCACCCCTTTTCACCAAAAACTATAATAAACATAGTTTTAGGAGAAACGTTTTGCAGCTGCTGCTGCTGGCTGGGGGCGACGCTTCTCCACTCTCATGGATGTCCCGCCCCTGTTCAACTCTGCTTTGAGACCTGAGCACATGTTCCTAATATTCGTCCTGAACTGCTGATACGGTCTTATAGGAACCATCTGCTTTTATCATCTAGGTATGACATGAACATCTGCACTTGTACTTTGACACTAGGGGGCATATTAATGAGCTCCAGCGCCACCTTGCACCAAATTTGTGTTAGTATTTTTTACACTAATGTGGCCCAACGATGCCGAAATCCCCGCTCCATATTTCCAGAGTGGTGCAGTTCATGCATTGCTCCACTTGTTAACCTTTTGTGCTACATTATATCTGCGCCGGGCAAAATGTACACAAAGGGGGCTCAGAGCAGGCGTTGTTTACAATGGGCCCCTATGTACTCTGCAGGAGTAGCACCAAACATTTGGCACCACTCCTGCAGAGTACATCAATAGCGGCATAAAATATTATGCTACTGCTCCCTACCCTGCCCATGGTGCGCCATAATTTAAACATGGTGGTAGGGGGCCGGTAAAGGGCGCAAGAAAAGTGGCATTGCACTGTGTGCGGTGCCATTTTTCTTAAATATGCCCATTGGTGAGCTTAGAGCATGCAATGGTTTCATGGGCTATAGATGTTTTCTGCCCTTTATCTTTCCAGGACGTGTATAATACAATACCTGTAACTTCAAAGGGCTGTAAATGCTGGTAGCCCTACTTTCATTAACTCTCAATTACGGAGCTCCACTATTTCTTCTACCAGCAGGACAACTTTCATTTTTGTGGACTGGCATTGAAAGACCAATGATACCTTACAATCAAGTATCCGGGAATTATGCACCTTGCCACACAAGTTACTTGTCCCACTCGGGGAAAGTACATCTCATTATCCCTTGATAGCTTGTTTGTCCCACCCGCTCGAATGTTTATTTCTGTTCATAATATGTTGTTAACCAGATGATACAATTCTAAGCTACTACTTCTCATCTAGGCAGTTTACTCTCTTCATTTCTTCCATTTTCCCCATTAAAAGAATGCTGAATCATTTACCTAGTCACCGTCAAACATTATTTCCTGCCCTCTTCCCCTAGCTCATCCAACTCTCTGCAAACATAGTTTCTATCATCAGGACTGTCTCATTTTAACTTCTACTATGGATAAGCTACCTTTACTCTAAATTGCAATTTGTCCATTGTTTGACACACTGGAAAAAAACATGTCTTATTTTGTCTCTGCTGTTGATGTTTTGCTTCACTGCTATTCAAGGAAAAGGATGCGGATTTATTCTCGTTCATACATCTATAGGCACAGAACTATTTCTATTGTCTTTGGAACGTATTTCTTACTACTCGTATAAGTGTATTTTCTTAGCTATTCTTATGTAGACCTCCCTTTCGGTATGGTCGTCCTCTTTCTCAAAATGGATGTCTCCCCCCTACACATTTCACTGTTCATTATTGCTGCAGTCAAACAGTCATGTTTGGTTATTTCCATAGATGTTGTCGCTGCTCTCAATTACAACTTTCTAGCTTGGCCACAATAAGGTTACATTTCCAAGTATCTTCCCCTAGCTCACTGTGCCCTATATATTCACAATAGTATACCGTTGTTCATGCAACTAGTTTGTTCTGCCTTTTCCAAATGACACTAGCATTAAGTTGCAGAATCAGTATTCATATAGTGACAATACGATGTTTAAACAAAGTGGCGCAATGCATAGATTGCATACATTTGTAAATATGGCACAGAGAAAATGCCACTTTAGCGCCACCTTAACATCAAACAAATGACGCAATGGCGGTGCTAAGGTGGTGCTAGGGGATCTTAAAACTGCCCCTTTATTTTTCCCAGTTTGGTACACAATATTGTGAATTGGGTGTTCCCTCTTGCTGCTTTTAATGCAGTTTATGCACTCTTGGTGACCTATTACACCAATGGGCCTAGTATGCACTATATGAAACTCCAATTAAATAAATAAATAAATGATATGTATATGCAGCATATATAGTATTACATGAGGTACCGGTTTACCGCAGGCTGGTTGTACAAATATTTGAGTATAGCCCTATGTTGTTGCTTACTAGTAAGAAGGCTGTCATCCTTGCTCTTATTTTGCCTTTGTATCCTACATATCCTTGTGCTGTTCCTCTGTCTTGTACATTACTACACAGATCATTTTAGCTTACATTGTTGTGTATCTAAATCAGGTCAACAAATTCTTCAATACAACAGAGAAGTATTCTTTGTGTTAACCTTACCAACTGGAGAAAGTTCAAAGAGACCTCCTGGTGACCTGCAAGAAGGAAAGCCTACATAGGAGAAGTGGCCCAGGGTTTGTCGCTTTCCATCTGCAAAGATGTATGTGATTCCTGTTCATAACTCTCTAATTGTGGTAGCAGAAAATGCTTAAACAGCCCCTGTTCGATTGAAGGATTGTATAGAAGCAATAAACATTGCATTGGAGCATGACAGAATATTTATTATCACCATGGAACAAGAGAAACTGTAGCCATTATGAAATGGTGGTGCTGCCACCTGTATCTGAAATGATGAACATAGATGTCATTGGTTCTCCTCAATGTTGCATTGTTTTTCGGTGGGTTGTTGACCTTGCTCCAACTGCCCCAAATTAAGTTGCCTTTTGCAAATTTGCTTTTTCTGCATGGTCACTCCAGATATGTTGCCTTTTTTAGAACCCTAATTCTGCAGATAGTAGGACTCTGTAGGGCTCTGCACCACATGCCACCACTGTTTATTGGCATGTGTTTGTGCTCTGGTAAAATTGGTCTCACTCAATTGTTTTATTTTAACTTTCCAATAAGATATTAGTAGATGGTGCAGAAAATGCACCAGTGACATTGCAGTTCCATTTATTACATAATTGCATGGCTTCAGGAAGTACCACTGTGCTTTGGTTGTGTTGACGTTTAAAGAAACTGCAGTGACAACAGGCAAAGAAAGTGCCTCTGCAATATAGAAAATCCAATTTCCTAAAAGAAAAAGGTGCCAGAATGTATTTTTTGAAAATTTGCAACAGTGATGGAAAGCCTAAAAGCAATTTTTACTGTGTGGGTTCAGCTAGATTTTCCCTAAGTCAGACTTTGGTCTGATAACATGTTAGTTGCTTAATTCTATAGCCCACCTAATAATGGAAACGTCAAAATTACTCACTACTTAATTTTCAAAATCTGATTTATTGAGGAAATCAGATTTTGGATAACATGAGTGTAAAAGTAATTTATGATATGTACTTTAGGCTGCCTAAGCCAGAAATGGCTTAAAACCAGTTCTGCCACTCATCAAATCTCCAGGACTGGAAAACATATCCTTTGTTAGGAAACTTAACACCCTTGTCTGTGAATATAATGACCTGTGCTGATTGCAGAGAGGTGCAGTAGTATTAACTGTTGACCACATAGTACAGACTAGCTATCTGAAAGAGGACAAGAATAGTTTGCCAAAAAAAGGAAAGTCTTAGCACTATCTCATTTTAGTGAGATGCAAGAAAGGCTTCTCCTATTCATTCTGAAGGCCCTCCTAAAAAGGCAGGCTCCACAGACAACCTGTTTGGATCCTGTCAGGTGAAAGGAGGGCACATGTGACATTGAGAGTGGCTAGAAAGCGGAACAGAGGCCATGGTTTGGCAGAAGGGTTTTGCCATTTTGAAACAGAAGCTAGTGGGTAATTTTACAGTAGGCATAGAAGAGGTGCTGCAAAAAGGATATGGGGTTGTGTGAAAAAATAGTTATGAATAGGTGGCAGAATCCACTGGCTATTGCACAGGATAGATCAAACACCTTTACCACTATCTCCACAGAATATACCTGGACCTGGGAATACTCCATCTAAAGAGAAAAAGGGCTTTTGGAAGAAGACTCCTGAATCCTCACTTCTGCTGAAAGATGAGGACCCACTCAAGAACGTCTGCTGGGCACCTAGAGACAAGAACTGCTTTCAAATGATCAAGTGATTTGCAAGAGGGCTGAACCTTCAAGAAATCTGACCATGTTGATAACTGAAGCCTATGAACCTGGAAACATATGCCCTCATAGGTTAATTATGCATACAAACAATAACAATATGGTTGATGCTCATAAAGAATTAGATCGATCTATTGAATGAGAAAATCAATCAAAACACACTTCTTTCACAGGACTTACCCAAAATCAGATCATTGTGTAAAATAGCGACAGCTACCAAGTATTTAATTATATTTATTTTATTTGGCTGTTGTTCGACTTCTCATCCTTGGCGTGGTCTCCCTTAACTTTTTGCCTCTGTTTCCCAGGTTGTTGATGTGTGCTGGACACTGATTTTGCTGTTTTTGTTACTCTGGGCACTTTACCACTGCTAACCAGTGCTAAAGTGCAAGTGCTCCTGTACAAAATGTGTAGGCGATTGGTTTATCCATGATTGGCATATTTGATTTACTAGTAAGTCCCCAGCAACGTGCACTAGAGGTGCCAGGGCCTGTAAATCAAATGCTACTAGTGGGCCTGCAGCACTGGTTGTGCAACCCACATAAGTAGCTCTGTCATCATGTCTCAGACCTTCCATTGCAGTGTCTGTGTGTGCAATTTTACCTGTAAATTCGACTTAGCAAGTGTACCCACTTGCCAGGCCTAAACCTTCCCTTTTCTTACATGTCAGACACCCCTAAGGTAGGCCCTAGGTAGCCCCAAGGGCAGGGTGCAGTGTATGGTTAAGGTAGGACATGTAGTAACGTGTTTTAAATGTCCTGACAGTGAAATATTGCTAAATTCGTTTTTCACTGTTGCAAGGCCTGTCCCTCTCATAGGTTAACATGGGGGGCTACCTTTAAATCTGATTAAATTGTAGATTCCCTTTGGGAGCGGATGGACATGTGGAGTTTGGGGTCTCTGAGCTCACAATTTAAAAACAGCTTTTAGTAAAGTTGATTTTAAGATTGTGTGTTTGAAAATGCCACTTTTAGAAAGTGAGCATTTTCTTGCTTATACCATTTCTGTGACTCTGTCTGTTTGTGGATTCCCTGTCTGGGTCAGTTTGACAGTTGGGCTGGTTGCACCTCACACTAGACAGTGACACAAAGGGAGCTGGGGTGTAGCCTGCATATCCTGATGAGCCATCTGTGCTAGGAGGGAGGGGAGGAGTGGTCACTCGCACCTGAAAGGGCTGTGCCTACCCTCACACAATACAGTCTCCAACCACCTGGTGAGTGTCTGGGGCCTGGCCTGGGCAAGGCAGGATTTCACATTCCAAAGAGACTTTACTTTGAAGTAGGCCTACTTCAAAGTAGAAACTGGGTATAAGAAGGGCACCCAAAACCACAGACTTTAGAAACACTTCTGGAACCAAGAGGAACCTCTGCCTGGAGAAGAGCTGAATAGCTGAGGAAGAAGAGCTGCCCTGCCTGTGACTGTGCTTTGTGGAGCTATCCTGCAGTTGCTGCTTCTGCCAGAGTATGAGGGCAAAGACTGGACTTTGTGTGCCTTCCACCTTGAGAAGAAATCTCCAAGAGCTTGATCTAGAGCTTGCCTCCTGTTGTTTGAAGTCTCAGGGACAGCAAAGACTTCTCTCTGCCAGCATGTGGAGTCTCTTGAGAGACTCCTACTCTGCCCTGTGGTGCCCATCCAGTTCCTGGGACTCTGAAAGGAGAAGCTGGCAGCCTAAAGACAAGAAAATCCACGCACAGAGCGCCGTGCGGGGAAAAGATTAACACGAATCCGATCTGTGGCTGAAAAAACAACGCGCCTCTGGCTACACAGCTGAGGAACGACGCTTGCAGGAAGCTCGACCGAAGAATCAACGCATGGAGCAGGAGAAACGAACGCACAGCATCGCTGACGGAGGCTGGGAGATCACAACCTGCGCTGTGGGATTTTCGGATCATTGTGCGGCTGGATTTTTGAATCACGTACCGTCGTGCAGAGTTATTTTTGACGCACACCCGCCCGTGCTGGGTTATTTTTGACGCGCACCAGGTACATTTTCACTCTAGCAGCGCTAGTGTGTGTTTAAAACTACTTAAAGACTCTTTTTGCATTTTTATTGATAACTTGAGTTGTGTATGGTGGATTTTTGTCGTTTTGGCCTTGTTTTGTTTAGATAAATATTTCCTATTTTTCTAAACTGGTGTTGTGTCATTTTGTAGTGTTTTCATTAAGTTACTGTGTGTGTTGGTACAAATACTTTACACCTACCACTCTGAAGTTAAGCCTACTGCTCTGCCAAGCTACCAAGGGGGTAAGCAGGGGTTAGCTGAGGGTGATTCTCTTTTACCCTGACTAGAGTGAGGGTCCATGCTTGAACAGGGGGTAACCTGACTGTCAACCAAAGACCCCAATTCTAACAGCTGTGTATATCTCTGGAGCATAAACCAAGCCCCAACGTGCACTGGTGTGCAGTACATAGGAAAAATATGTAGGTTAACATGTGAGGACGGAGATTGAAGAGACATTCAGATATGTTTACAGTGTGAACTAAGGATAGTAAACATGTACAAATACAGACCAGATCAGAGAAATAACATACGGTGGGAGAAGATGGTGAAGGACAGAGTCTAGGATGGCAGGATAAATGTGTTTAAATGGGTTTTGAGACATTGCATAACCTGCACCAACAGCTGACAGGCCCATAATGAATAGAAAGGGTATTCCAGAGTCTGAGTTGATATGAAAAAATAGAATGTTGGAGCGTGATTTCTTTTCATGTCTTTGAACTTTCATCTAGACCACAAAGGTGCTCATAAAAGCAAAAAGCAAGAAAGTCAGATTTACCCAGCTGTAAAAATAAAATTGACATGTATATTGGTTACTTTTCCTCCACCACACAGCACTTAATAGCTTGGTCTAAAGCAGCACCTCATTACAGCTAGGGCACCCAATTCTCTAGGCATCAGAATGCCCTACAACTGCAAAAATCTAACAATACATCTGCTCACAAAGATTATATGGACCCCATTCCTGATGAAGACCCACCTACCCAGCTCCAAGACGGAAACACTTAGGGGGTCATTACAACCCTGGCGGTCTTTGACCGCCAGGGTTGTTTTGGCAGATTTCACCACCAGCAGGCTGGCGGTGAAATCCTTGATATTACGACCACGGTGGAAGTGCCGCGGTCGCACCGCCGGGACTAATCCTCCAGGGCAGCGCTGCAAGCAGCGCTGCCCAGGGGATTACAAGTCCCCCTCCTGCCAGCCTTTTCATGGCGGTTTGCACCGCCATGAAAAGGCTGGCGGAAAGGGGAGTCACGGGCCCCTGGGGGCCCCTGCACTGCTCATGCCACTGGCATGGGCAGTGCAGGGGCCTCCAGCCATGGCCCCGTGCAGCTTTTCACTGTCTGCTATGCAGACAGTGAGAAGCGTGATGGGTGCAACTGCACCCGTCGCACGGCCGCAACACCGCCTGCTCCATTTGGAGCTGGCTCCTGTGTTGTGGCTGAGACCCCCACTGGGCCGGCCCAGCGGGGATCTCATACTGGCTGTGGTGCGAGTGTGGCTGCTTTGGCGGCCCCCCGAAGCCGTCCGCCGAGGTCGTAATGACCCCCTTAGATGCACCGAAGGAGGAACATTACTCTTCTACATTTCTTAGATCCATAAAGAATGATGTAAATTTCCCTTTTCAAAGTGCCACTTTTCTCTCTTATAGGCCCTATTCCTTGACTATCTATAAGTGAATTTCTTGATCACGGCTTTTGGACAACCCTTCAACTCACTCTCCACACCTTTTGCAAACTCTGGACTTTCTCGACTATCACAGTATATGAATTTACAATCAGTGTCACAGATACACAATATTGTTCAAAAAAATAGTGTATCACATTGCAGAAGTATGTTTTTACAAGCAACGTCCCGCTTTATTCGATTTTTTAAAATGACAAATTGTGTTTCTTTTTGTTGGCAATGCATTGTACTAGAATCTAACTTCTTAACATGTATAACTTTAAGTGATTTCTTCTAAGAATGTGACTAATCCTTGTTCCTGCTCAGTAGAATTTGATGTTTTGTTGGTGGTTAAAGGGTTTTTGTCTGCTTATATTCCACCTAGCTTGGGCACGTTCTCAGATGTATCTATTATTGTCTATATCACTTTGCATCAGCAGTATTTTCGATGATAATAGAGGTAGCATGTCAAAGATATAGCTACATAGAGGGGTCTGCACCATTTTTAATAATTGTTTCTTATCCCACATGACATGCCACTTTGACGGATTAGGCTGTGCCCATTTGGCAACGTAGATGCATGTTTTAGCCATTAGAAGGAGTGAATTGTCTTCATCATTCTTATTAAACCTTTATTTTTCTGTACTCCAAGGAACGTTATTTCTTTCAAGATCCATGCCATCTTGCCACATTTCCCACAAATATTCCTGTAAACAGAGAAGTGTCAAAAAGGTTGGACTAAGGACACCAGTGCAGTGATAAACGTCTTGGGCATGGCCAGTATAAGGTATTGTCAGCTTATTAGAATGACTTGATCTTGTTTCTCGGCAGCTTCATTCCCATGATATATTTTGTTTCACATATATCGCTGCTGACATTGGTTCTAACAAATCCCTCTTGTATTCCTCGGTCTCACACAACAGATCACAATATAAACATGGCACAATTATTCTGGATAGTGGGGCAATTGTTAAGCAAATGCACCAAAGTAATTACATTATATCCTATGGTATCCTTCTCTAGAGTTTGGAAGAGAGGTCCCCATACTACTCAACCAAGCACCTTCTGCACGTTCAATGAGACTGCTCAAGATATACTTAACTTCTTTGGGGAGCAGGGATATAATGGCTTTATTAGATTTTATGCCAAATGCTCTAGTATTATCATCTTTATTAATGCTGCATACAGCATGAGGAAGCTGAGTGATTTGTTGACCTTTCTGAATTTGCCCAGGTCACAGTCCTCTCCGGGGAGTCTGTGAGTGCATAATTAGGAGATAACCATTTCAAAATCACATATTGAATTTCCCCTGCTAACAGTGATCTGCCTTCCTTATTGAAGTAGTTTGTTTTGAAACCCATATCTCATGAGGGCTCACCTGAGTAGGTCTTCTAAGCCCCAAAAGGAATACTACCTAGCATAGTCTCTTCAAAGAAGATGAAAATGGGTAACTGTCTCTCACTCCATACCACAACAAATGATGCTCCAATAGAAAAGAAGTGCTAGAAGTCAGACAATTATGTTAGAGTATCGCTTGCCTACCGGAAGAGTATTGACTAAACCACCTGACCTCTAAAGGTTAATTGATTATGTACAAGTTGCGCATAAATCTTATCTATTAAACAAGCAGAAAATGTGAAATACCTCAGCAATTTTACATCATGCATTCTTACTCTCTACACCGGATCAATCTGACTCCTACCTAATACCTTCAGTCTTATGGTTATTGTATTAGCTGAAAAATTATTGGAAATCCTAAATTACTTATATATACCAGGCCCTGAAAGTACCCTGCAAATCCCAGAAAGCCATTGGACCTGCAGTGCAACAGGGGTACTAATAACAATCAGTCTTTACATCTGACCCACCCAAATCTTCTGTACTCTTGATACCTTCTCCTTTAATGATTTTCTATGGAGAGGGGATGTGGGACACCTGCGTAGCTTCTAGTATCACCACTCAAGAAGACTAGCAGTGCTTTCTGTAATAGAAGCCGATGGAAGGCAGACAAATGTAATTTTATTTCCTTTCTAACCTGATTTGTACGAGGCCAGGTGTCCTTACAGTTCTAACCTTTGCGATCCACCTTCTCTAAGATGGGAATATGTAATTGTGTTCCCATGACTAATGTAATTTTATACCTCTGAAAATAATGCCTGAATATATTATAGCGATCCCACACACACTGCTAATATTAACATTCAAAATATTACTTTTGTAGGCCCTATGCTAATACACACACCTTTAAGAGTTAATGTTCTCATGTGGGCATACAATCAGGCTTGGTTTGTATGCAACATCTGAATATTAGTTGGAAAGCTTAGCTACACATGATAGATTAAAAATATATGTTGCACAAAGTCTTTCTTATTATTGTTATTTGATTTCAGTAAATAAATGTTATTGTTCCTCATAAAATGTGGGTGCAGATGTTGCAGCTGTTTAAGTAGAGTGTGGAATGTCTTAGCTACTAGGATCCCATATGGCGTACAAATATATTTGTGTGGCAAAGTATTCTGATGTCTTTCTCTTTTTTTTACAATATCTGTGTTAAATTTCATCAGATCTTGATCCATTGTTGATGTAAAGAAGGAAGTGAGGAAAAATATTTCCAATTCTAGTTGACATCTTAGAGGTTAAATGGGTGGCTGGTGGTAATGATCTGTAAAATCTTTAAGTGAGTTTTCTATATGGCCAAGACGCTGAAGGTTTTTTTTACAGGTGATGGGGGAGTCTCTCATTAGTAAGCCCTTTCAAGTGACCTTGCTTGTTGCCTATAGTGTCTGTGCAGAAGGAATTGACCCTTCATTTTCCCCTCTGTAAGTTTTTGCATGTAGTGAAGTTTACACTTAGCATTCTCAAACACATTCTAACCCTAGACATCTGATTAGAACCACATGGGATAAGATTTCACTGTCTCCTGAACATGGTGGCAACAACAGTGCACTTAGCACTCCCAAATATAGGGAATCACTCAATATTTATAGAGCACAACTACTCACCCGTAAGGGTCTCAAGGCACTGAAGGGGTCGGTCCTCTGCGCTTCTGTCAAAGAGCCAGGTCCTATGGTCCTTCCTGATTTGAGGCAACAATGGTGACTGCCTGAGGTGAAGGTGTACCAGTTCTTTGCAGTGAGGTAGGCGAAGGATCTTCCTCCAGCCGCGTCCTTCCGTATGCGGGGTACGGTGGGTAGTACTTGTTCAGTGGAACAGAGTGGTCTGTCGGGCAAGTAGAAGGTGATGCATTGGTTGAGGTAGGTGAGTCCTAGGTCGTGAAGTGCCCTGTATGCGTGGATGAGCATTTTCAGCAGCTCTCTGCATGTGGGAGCAGTGCTGGCTCCAGCAGAAGACATGGAGCTGGCTGGAGTTGTGGGGCCCTTGAAGCTTCCCCTGTGGTTCCCATCAAAGAATAGTGGGTACCCTGGTGGGGACAGGGGACCCACAAGGACATGGTTGGGGCCTGGGGGATGGGGTCCTGGGGCCGAAATCTGCTTAGGGAGGGAGGCTGCATTTTTTTAAATTCTATCTCCCAAGAATGCCCCTGTAACCTTTGCTTTCTTCAATGAATTTCTAGAGCGTGGGTGTGCGCTTCAGTGGTTGACCACAGGGCCTGGTTTGCTGACATGCCCTGAGGCCAACACTTTATAAATAGTTCAGTCCACATCATGTATGGGATTTTTCTGCCTGAAATTGGGTTTTATAGAGTGCATTCCAGTGGTCATATTATTTACCATAGGCTAATATAGCTATGTAATATTTCTTTGTTTATAGTATATTTTATGAAGTACTGCAAATTAACAACGTGTTTACTAAAACCTATCAGTTTCAGGGAAGTGCATAAGTATGGATACATAGAACGGATTTGATAGTAACTAGATAGAAGTGAAAAAATGGGTAAGGCATGTAGTAGCAGCACACAATATGGGGGTGAGAAAAAAATTAAATGAGTGAGGACTGAAAGGGAACATAGAGGTAGTACAAAAAATTATGCAAAGCAAATTGAAAGTACTGAGAAAGAGGTACATCCCTGTCAAGTAGCACGCATGTTAGACCAATGCATTTTAGTAATGGTGGATGTATCAGTGGAGTAAAATGCATTAGTCCCACATTACATGTTCTCTCAGAATGTGGGATCATAAAGTACTGTACGAAAGAAACCCAAGCACACTGTTGAGCTTCTTACTCTGGTACATGCCCCAATCAATACATTTGCTTTGTCTCTATCGATGTGCACTTGTTACTATCATGTGCACGTCATCCGTTTGACTTTTAGATGGTTTTGACTGTGGCACAGGGCTTTAAAACTGCTCTACATGTATTGCTTATATGAAGGCTTGATATGGGGTTGTCTGGGAACATCTAATTGCTTTATTCTAATTTACTATTGTAGTTTGGATACTTAACTATTGATTGACATTGGCCTGTGCGAACCTTGTGGTTGTTAATTGGCTGCTATGCGATGTCACTGGGAGTGCACATGGTGACCTAGCACAGAATGTGCTTGCTGTATGTCTTTCAGAAGTGGTTGGGATTCCCAAGATCCTTCCTGAGTGATGCTGTCTCATCCACTCTTCAGTCTCATTCTGGGCACTCACCGCTTCAGAACAGTGGTGTACATTATTAGCATCAATACAGGGGAAGTGACTATTTGCCAAGACATCGGAGGTCTATGAGTAAACTGACTCCGCCACCAGAATCTTCTTCGAGCAAGGGCACAATGTGGGTGGTGACTTCATTTGCTTTGCTATTCATCTGCACTTAGCACTTCAAGACGCAGCTGCCTCTCACACTTCACCAAAAGCTCAGGGTTAACATTCATACTTTTTATTTGTAATTATGGAGATATTATTGGCCCTATTTGAAATGCAATACAGGAAGTGTTTTAAGTCCAGTAACACTTTGGAGATACTACACAATTCAGGCTGAGAACTTGGCAGCTATAAAGGTAAAGTGAAATATATGATAAGCCGAAAACAGATTGTAACGTGATGAAAATGCCTTTTTCAAATGTGTAAAAATCATACATTTTCTTTAGAGTAGTTTATTTCCATACCTGCCAAGGTTTCAGTTTCCTTATGCGTGACATTTCCATGCAATTGCATGTGACACTTTGAGTGGCACTTTATTAAGGGTTGAACAAAGTAGCAATATAAGCATTAGCATATGTTTTGCAGCATAGGTGACTAGAAATTACCTTAACAGATGCAGCATCCCTAATATGGCCATGCATGTATAACAATTGATTATTCTGACTACAAAGCAGTCTTGTCTAACAAGTGAGGAATAGTCAAGGGGGCTGGTTACCCAAGACCGTGCCAATTCGGAGCTTGGCCCTTCCAAATCCTCTCCCTCTCCACAGATATTGAGAAATGTTTCAATTAAATAATTGTATGTGGCAAACATTGAATGCTGCAAATAAATAAATGAATGTACAACTTCACACTGTTCAATTGTTTATACCAGCATATCAGATCAGATTCAAGGGCAGCCAGAATGAAGTGGGATAGCTAACCAGCACAGCAGAGTAGTGAAAATGTGACGATGATGACCTGTGTAGTCTATAATAACAGTATTATAGTATGGTTGAATTGGGAAGTCATCATCAATAGCTGCCAAGTGAGACCATTATGTGTGCTACCTTCAGCCTGGTTGGTAGTGAGTTTGGCACTGAAAATGTATTAGCTATGTGTTTTCTTTTCCTTTTTTTTAATTTTCCAATGTTTGCAAGTTCTTCTGTCCTGTCACGTAGATTCCGGTTTCGCTGAACATTCACAAAACTTGATGTGATTTTTAAAAAGTGATAAAAATTATAGGTAGACATTCTTAGAATTATTTGTAATGCGGGAGGTTTATTATTTGCAGGTTTTTATCATGTGACACATAAATAAAGAGATCTGATTGGCTATAACATACTTCATCTTTGAAAAGGAAGTCCTCACCCGTTTTTTGCCCCATTTGCCGTTCGCTCCTAGCTTACATTGGACGTCCCACACCAGTCTGTACTTTTTTTCTCTTGTGTGCTTTTGCGTAAAAAATGGCAGCATCTACTTTTCCACAGACTCCTGATCCAGAAGAATCTTTGTCAACCTCTTCTGAAGAATGAGAGCTTAGAAGAAAAAAAAGTAGCACCTGGAATTTATTTTTCTATCCCTTCAGGCAAGAAAAAGGGCATTGCACGGTAAGGTCTTTGCAAGGTGCGCAGTAAAGTTGTTTTCAGAGGTACCTCCAAGAATCAGTCGTGGCACTACATCAGTGTTGAAGCATCTACAGGTGATGCACCTCGACACCTGTTTCATGCTGAAAACTGGATAGCTCCAGGTGGGACATATGATAGCAGTGCCTGTCCCCGAAGCTTTTCCGGCTGTCACCTCGAACTTAAAGGATATAGGCACTTTTTTCCAGTAGCGCAAAAGGTTTTTTTTATTGGGAGAGCAGTCTTTTTCAGCAATCCTTGTAGCTAAGCGCTGCCATAAGTGCTATTTTTTCCCTAAGGTTATTCCCTATACACTGATTCTGTGCACCTTGTTTTGGTTGTTTTTGTTAGATGTTTTCATTTTCATTTTAAAAAGCAAAGAAACACTCCAAAAAATAGTTTACATTTTTTTTTTTTATAGTTACCAAAAATGAATATAAAAAGTTATTTTTAGAAGTGCTTAATCTGGTTAAAAGAAAGGTGAACTATATGTTTTATTTGTATGTCATTATATGCACCTGATAGTATGTGTGTTGATATATGTTTGTTAAATGACTATTAAAGTGACAAGTTATGTGTGACTTAAAGCGTATGTAATGGTTTGTTTCTCTGGTTGAGTGGGTATGTATGGAAGTGTGTGTACGTATTCGTGTTAGTGTGTGCATGAGTATGTGTCTGTGTGTGTCAGCATATACATCAGTGTGTGCCTGGGTATGTCAGAGTATGCATCTGTGTGTGTCTGGAAGTCTCAGTGTATGCATCAGTGTGTTCCTGGGAGTTTCAGTTTATGACTGGGTAGGCCACCACCAGGATGCGGGCCATCAGGGGGGTCAGGTTCTGACAGGCACCCCTTTATCGTTAGGAGGCCGTCCCCAGCTGGGCCTCTGCGGTCTTCTGGACCCAAGCGCCTCAGGTCCTTCCATTATTTCTGACAGTGAATGTTCCACCTGCTATAGACCCCCAAGGTCCGCACGTCCTTGGCGATGGCAAACTATAATCCCTTCTTTTGATGGGTGCTGACCTACAAAGGTAATACAGACAAGAGAATACCATTACACATACAATCCAGCCTGTCACACATATGTCCCACCAATCCCATTTCAATCACCATTGGCACACACATCGCCCAGCGCACACTATGTACACCACCACAAGACATTTTCCCCCTGATGGCACAATGCTTACACGCACATCTCCATGCAACCTTCCCACATACATCATGCCCAAAGTGTACTCACCTGTTGGTCTGGAAGCCCATACCGCAGTCCGTCCTGGGGTAGGACCCCATCCACCAAATGCTCCAACTCCTTTGAAGTGAAGGCGGGAGCCATTTCCTGGGTCACACGGGCCATGGTAGGTTCCAGACACAGGTCACAGCAGCACATGCAGTGTAGGTCTTCTCCTGTTGAAGGTCAGGAAACAAGTGAGGAATCAGATAGAAAATGGCGGTCACGTCTGTGGCAGTGTACACTGTCACCACTGGTGCAGATCCCCATTGGCCACTGTACTCCATAGAGCCCCATATTATCCAATGAGGAATTGCATAGCGGTGCAAGACCGCCTTCCACCACAACGCCCAATGTCAGCAGAATTACTTCACTTCCACCTGTCCCTACATACAGGACATGCAGTCGTCATTTCATGTGGAGGACAACAGTCATATCAACATTAACTGCGTCACAACCTAGATTAGCACATACCTCACCATTCCCACTGTCCTATAACATAAATGCACTATGTACACTGAAGTTGTGGTTCCATTGTTAAAATTGTGACAGCCTACTCACTCTTGTGTCACTTAGATACCTACAGCTACGGATGAACAGGAGGTGGAGACATACCCCATGTACAGACCCCTTGTGGACTTGCCTACACTGGAGGACAGGCACAATATACTCGCCTATAGACTGGACAGGGCCACAGTAACTGAGCTGTGTACCCAATTGGAACCAGACCTGATATCTGCTATCTGTCATCACACTGGGATCCCCCCTCTTGTGCAAGTGCTATCAGTGCTCAATTTCCTGGCAACAGGTTCTTTCCAATTGACAGTGAGCTTGGCAGCAGGAAAGTCTCAGCCAATGTTCTCAATCCTGTTTGCAAGAGTTTTGTCTGCCCTGGTAAAACACATGTGCAGCTACATTTCTTTCCCCTAGTTGGAAGATTTGGCCACAGTAAAGGCCAGATTCTATGCAATGGGACATATCCCCAATATTATTGGTACGATTGATGGAATACATATTGCGTTTGTCTCCCCCCACCAGAATGAACGGTTGTTCAGGAATCGTAAGAGTTTCCACTCACCGAATGTGCAAATGGTGTGCCTGGCGGACCAGTATATCTTCCACATCAATCCTAAGTATCCTGGATTGGTGCATGATGCCTTTGTTCTGAGGAATAGTAGCATCCCAAATGTGATGGCCCAACTACAGAGGCACAGGGTGTGGCTAATAGGTGAGCCTTGGTCCCCACCCACTGTATGTTAGTGTATGCCTTTAGGTGTCATCTCTATAGCATTGTGTGAGGCTAAATTTTGTCCCTCAATATTTGCAGGTGACTCTGGCTACCCAAACCTATCATGGCTGTTGACCTTTGTGAGGAATGCCAGGACAGGGGCAGAGGAGCGTTATAATGAGGCACATGGGCGAACCAGATGGATCATCAAGAGGACCTTCGGCCTCCTGAAGGCCGGGTTCAGTTGCCTCCATCTGACAGATGGATCCCTGCGCTACTCACCCGGGAAGGTCTTCCAGATAGTAGTGGCATGCTGCATGTTGCACAACCTGGCCCTCGGACAGCATGTACCCTTTCTGAAGGAGGAAGAGACTGGAGATGCCCCTATAGCAGTAGTAGACCCTGCGGACAGTGAGGATGAAGAGTCTGAGGATGAGGATGAGCACAACAGAATATCAGTTATCCATCAATACTTCCAATGACACACAGGTGAAACAGTGCAACTGACCATTTCTATAACTATTGTATTCTGTGTGGCTGTAGCATGATGGCATTAACTTCCTTTACATCTCAACTTACTTTCACCTCTGGCTTGTCATTTTACAGATGCTGGTGATGTAACAACTGTGTACTGATGTGCTGACTACAGACAGCTACGGGTCATTATGTCTATGCTCCCACAGTGTTCAGATCATTTGCACTAGATGTGACTGTTTCCATATATGCACATTTTCAAAACATAAAATACTAGTAGTCGAGTTGTGTTCGAGGGTGTTTATTGTAGTGCTATGAAATTGAGGGAAAAGTGCAATTGAATGGTGTGATGAAGGAGGAATGTCCAGGGTATTGTTCCAGTCTGTTTGTAGCACAGGTCCAGTGTCCAAAGGGGCCATAGGAAGGGGAGCAAAGGCAGTTCAAAGTGAACAAGGTGACAGTGTGGGACACAAGGGGGACAATCAGGAGAGTCTCATTTCCTATTGGTGGTCCTGACAAGTGTCTCTGGCTTCTGTCTGGTTCACAGGGAACATTTTGTGGGGTGGTTCACCTTCTGCAGAGGGAGGGGTGCTGGTGGCCTGTGGGTCCTGTGGCAGGGGCTTCCTGCCCACTTTCTGCAGCAGAGGTGGAGGGCTTGGCAATGGACTGACTAGTGGTAGGGGCCCACTGCTGTGCTGTTGCCACCCTCATGATGTTGGCGATGTCTGCCAGCACCCCTGCTATGGAGATCAAGGTGGTGTTAATGGCCTGCATGCCCTCCCTGATCTCCTGATACTGTGTCTTCTGCAGCTGCCTGTTCTCCTGCACATTGTCAAGGATATGGCCAACGTGTCCTGAGAATGTCGGTAGGCTCCTAGGATCTCTAAGAGTGCCTCCTGGAGAGTCGGTTCCCTGGTCCTGTCCTCCCCTGGTGCACAGCAGTCCTCCCAGTGTTCCTGTTGGCCTGTGCCTCTGTCCCCTGAACGGTGTGCTCACTGCCACTCACCCCAGGTCACTGATTGTCTTGGCAATAAGCCCTGGACTGGGGTCCCTGTACAGGTGGGCACACTGCTGATTGACGTGTCCTGGGGACAGAGGTGTGGATAATCTGCTTAAGTGCTGTGGTGTTGGATACTGATGGGGGAGGCTCTGTGGTGGACTGCGAGTGAGCTTGGGTGACCGGCTGTCCAGTGGTCCCTGATGGGCCAGGTTGTTGGTCCAAATCCTGAAGTCCAGAGTTATTGTCATCACTAGGGGCATCATCTGTTGGAAAGACTGATTTGTTGTGGCGCCTCCTCTCTGCTGAGATTGGCTGGGGCACCTGTGGGGAAGTAAGTGATGTATTATACTTCATGTCTGTGACATATTGTACCTCCCTGGCTTCCCCTCTATGGTTGCTGTTGCCCTACCAACTTTTGCTTGTGTATGGTGATGTATTGTGTGATTGTTAGTTTGCACATGCTGTCCATGCTTTGGTGATGGGTGTCCATGCAGGGCTGAGAGGGCTTTCCATGCATTGGTAGGGCATGCAGGGATGGGCATTGGGGTTAGTCCTATGTGTAGGTGCAGAGCTTGTGATGTAGTGGAGTGATAGGAGTGAGGGTGAGGGGGTGTGATGGCATGCAGGTATAGGGGTGATAATTAGAAAATGTTGACTTACCAGTGTCCAGTCCTCCTGCTACTCCAGTGAATCTCTCGTGATGCAGTAGTGCCAGTACTTGCTCCTCCCATGCAGTGAGCTGTGGGGGAGGAGATGGGGTTCCACCGCCAGTCCTCTGTATGGCAAGCTGGTGCCTTGCTGCAATGGAACACACCTTTCCCCGTAGGTAGTTCCACCTCTTCCTGATGTCATCCCTTGTTCTTGGGTGCTGTCCCATTCTCTGCCACAGCTCCATCTTCCTTGCAATGGATATCTGCTGTCCCTGTGCTCCAAACAGCTGTGGCTCTACCCTGACAATTTTCTCCACCATGACCCTTAACTCTTCCTCAGTGAAACAGGGGTGCCTTTTTGGTGTCATGGGTGTATTTGTGGTGTGTGTTGGTGAGAGTTTGTTGAGTAAACGTGGTTGGGTGTGTGATGTGGGGTGCGTGAGGGATGAATGGGTGTATGTGGTGTGTGTGTCCAGTTGTCTCTGTCCTGTTCATGTCACTTTCCTGGCAGTAATTGTTGTTCGTAAAGGGTTGTGGGTAATGTGGGTAATGTGAGTGTGTGTTTTATCGTGGTGTGGGTGTGTGGGTGTGGTGTGTGTATGGGTGTCAGGTGTGTGTTTTTGGTATTGGCCAATGTAGTGTTGTTTTGTATGTGGAGTCCATTCAGAGCTCGGCGGTATGTACTGCCAATGGTTTACCGCCGTTGAATGTCTGCCGTGGTGATTCGTGGGTCATTATGTGGTGGGTGTTGTTTTGTTGGCATAACTGTATGGGTGTTGGTACCGTCACTTTATCACAGACCTGTGGGCTGGCGGATTTGGTTATGGGCTGTATTCTGTCGGATTGGTGTGTGTGTGTCATAATATGGCAAACAGATATTCACCACCACGGCGGTATGTTGGCGCCGTTAGGTGGCGGCAGGCAACATTTACCGCCAATGTCATAATGAGGGCACATGTGTTGAAAGGGGCCTCCCAATCCTATCCTGCAAAGGACGTTTAGGTAACCCAAACCCTAAACGCCTTCACGAAATTAATAAGGAGGAGGGCCAGTGGGGAGCGGAGCTCATGTCTGTGTGCCAGGGCCACTTGCAGCCTCCGTAAACAGTGCCTAGTGCTGCGGGTGGGCATGAAACCACATTAATGAGGATAGATCAAGTGTCGTAGGGTTGTCTTGAAGCGAGCGGCCAATATGTGAGCGAAGATCTTAATTTCGCTGTTTATAAGTGATTCGGTCGAAAATCTGCACATGATGCAGAGGGGGGCTGAGACTTGGGCAGTACCACTATCGTGGTCTGGTCCAAGTCTGAGGAGAAGGCCCCCCTCTCCAATGCCTCTGTATAAAGGCCATGCAGACGTGCAGCAATAGGTCTCGGAATTTTGTATAATATTCTGCAGGGTACCGGACTCGGCCTGGGGTCTTCCGGGTCTCAGGCTCGTAATAGCCTACCCAATTTCCTCTACAGTCATGGGATCATCAAGTCTCCCACTCACTGAAGCTGGGAGGGTTGTGATGTCTACCTCATTTAAGAGCGGCATTTCCTGCTCAATTGTGGGTCTGGGCACTGACTTGTAGAGGGAGGAACAATACTGGGCAAACCCATTTGCTATGTCCTGCAGGGCCATACAGATAGACCCATCTGCAGTCTAGACACCAGCCAGTAGAGCAATTTACTGTTTTTGTCCATCCAGCCATAGATCCAGCCTGGGAGGCCCGCCAAATCTGCTTTGCCTCTTCCAAGTTATGATTTCTTGGCCCGTCATCTCCAGAGCCCGCCTGGATCCCTCCCCCACGGTCCTAATCAGCTCACGCTCTAGCTGAAGTGCCTGGGTCTCCAGGGACACGACCTGGCCTGTCTCTCTCTCTGTTCTGCCGTCTCAGTAGGTCTTTGGCATGGCCACAAATTGCAGCCAAAGTTTGTTGTGTGATTGGACCGAGCCCTCATTGTCTTGGAAGCAATGCCTGATCTCGTTACAGAGATCTGTGCAATATGTCTAATTTTGCAAGAACCAGGCATTGATCCACCTTAGGGGCCTTAGACCAAGGTCAGAGTGGCCAATGGTCAGAGAGCATGATCAGAGAGGCCACAGGTTAGTATCTGGACTTGAGTGACCATGGACCGATCCGGGCCAGGGTGAGAATCAGGTCAATACGGGTCTGAGTATGAAGCACTGCTGAGGTGTGAATGTGCTGCCGGTGGTGAGGGTGCCCAGTCTGCCAAGTGTCACAGAGATCAGTACTGGTCATCCACCTGGCAAGGGACATCTACTGAGCACATCCGATGTAGGGCCCATGGTGTCTAGGGTGGGCCTAATACTGCATTCATATCCCCTTTGAGGAAAGTGGGGCCCACAGGCATTTGAGTCAGTAGTGTGGTAAGGTTGTAGCAAAATGTATCTAGTTCTCTCGGAATTCCATATAAACTGAGTAAATTAATGTTGTGACCATCTACCCTGCCTGCCAGTGCCACAAACCTTCCCTGTGGGTCTGACTATTTCTGTTGCAGTATTAGGGGGTAGTTGCGGAAAAGGAGTATCGCCACCCCCTGGCTCCCCTGGTGTATACCTCCCAAAGCCATAATAGGCCAGAAATGGGCAGGTGGCTCCCATCAAGTGTGTCTCCTGGAGGAGTAGGACTGAGGGATAGAGGAGTTGCGTCTGGTGCAGTACAGCTGTTCATTTAATTTTATCCAGGAGACTATTGACGTTCTATGAGATTATATTAGTGGGAGCCATGTGGCATTAAAGAAAGAGCGAACCCCGCACCTGTTCGTGCAATGGAGGGTTTGGGACATTCTCCCGAAGGACCTATATAGACGGAGGTCTTGTGTGTACCTAGTGCTTGAGGTGTTCAAAGGCACCCTCCCACCCGTCACATCAAGGTGTAGGGATCAATAAACAAAGACATAACAATGCAATTGTGCAGCGATTTAACCACCCCAACTCCCCCTCCCTACACTTCCCCTCCCAACTTGAAGAAGCATCTGTCACCCTAAAATCCCCAAAGGAACCAAAAACAATGGAGTAGGAAAAAAAGAAGTCTCTGTTAACATGAAGTGATGGACCACTCCTGTGGTTCGGATCACATATATATATGCTGCTGGTGGGCCCATGTCAGATGGTCAGATAGGTGGGGTTTGGCTCAGTCTCTCTGGTACGGTTCCTCCAGAGGCTACTGCCCCACAGTCATAGACTCCAGGGAGGTGTCCCTCCGCATTGGGGTGATGGGAAGGGAAGGCCCCCTGCAAGGGATCACAAGGCCCTCCCGGACCTGCGTCTCCTGCGATGGGAGCCAGCTCGAGGATCCTCAGAACGGCCCGGCTCCCACGCCGCCTTTTTGAGTGCACTAGCAGTTGTTCGCTCAGAGAGAGGGGGGCCCCCTGCATCTCCCCGAAGCGGGCATTCCTCTGTGGCCCATTCCCATGCCACCTCTGGTGTATCGAAGAAATAGGTTCTACCAGCATGCAACACCTTAAGTCGAGCCGGGAACAGCAGCATATATTTCAGATGCAGTGCCCTTAGTTTCTGCTTGACCTGTTCACAAGAGCGCCTTTTGGATTGGACCTCTCGGGAGCAGTCCAGCAACATCAATACCTTCAGGTTTTGGTATTGGATCTCTGGTTGAGTTCTAGCCTCATGAAGGATGGCATTTCTGTCTCTATAGCTGAGGAAGTGAGCAATAAATGCCAACGGTGGCACCCCAGGCGGAGGCCTGGCAGAGGGGGCCCTATGTGCCTGTTTGATGGCAAACCAGGGGGACAGTTTGTCCTGGGACATCGATTCAAGCCATTCATCGAGAAAGACATCGGTGCTAGGGCCCTCAGAGGACTCCCGGAACCCCACAAAGCGCAGGTCATTCCACCCCAGCGGTTCTCAGCATCGTCAGCGTGTTGTTGCAATTCGTCAGTGCGCGTTAGGAGGCAGGACACCTTTGTCCAAGGTTGCGGACCTCATGTTCCCCTGTTGAAACACACGTTTCCGCTTCTGTAAGTCGTGCCAATGCATTTTTGAGGTTTTGCCTCAACAGTGACCCTTACATTCTCTATTTTATTTTCAACCACTGACTTTAATGAGCGTATGGCCTCGAGGATCTTATCAGTATCGCCATTGCTGCTCTTTGCCTGGGCAGCATCTCCAGATGCATCTCTCCCAGGACCCCCGGCCGGGGCCATGAACTTATAAATGCAGGGCTGGGAGGGCGATGGCTTCACCTGCTTATCTCTCCCTATAGCGTTAGGAAGGCAAGTAACACGTACAGTAACTGGCGTGGTGATTCTCCACAGTTCCTGCGAGGATCAATGACTTAGCGGAGGATCCCCGGTGCAACAGTGCAATCACTCCTCGATAAGGGAGCTGTCAGTCAGCAATGGGCTGCACTCCCATCAGATGCCCAAGGATGTCGGGCGCCTCCAGGTGCAGGCTGGGCAACGTGCTCTCTCTTTGGGGGCATGGGGCACCTCAGCGGGCCACCCGTCTGCAGCCGGCCGCTTGGGTCCAGCCCCTCCTACTGATGTCAGCTGCCTCCGTATCTGATGGATTCATCAGCAGAGGGGAGATCCGGTTGGCCCATATGCCTAGACCCGCTCCAAAGTGGGCTCCACTCCTTCTCCGGCTGAGCAGGGTCAGGGGCACCACCTCACACCAGTTCCCACCCACGTTCAGCAGGCTAGGCAGGCCCTGGTCACGGCCCGGGCCCAACACCACTCAGGGCCCCAGCTGCCTCCACTCCATTGCTGGGCCAAAAGGGGGAATTGCAGGGGGAACGGCAGCAGCCCTTGAGACACTCTGCTCAGCCAGCTGGCACCTCTGTTCATCACCCCAGTCTGGTCCATACGATTGTTGTCAGGGCCGGGCCCACACCACCACGGAAATAGTATGAAACATAAATGAGCCCAAGATTTAAGACATTCTCCCTTGAGTTTCTCACACATATAGTTTTCGAGATGCCCGTTTGTCAAAACCAGATTCGCAGGTAAATGGCGCTAGGTGAGCAAAGGCATATAGCGAGTCATAGGTATTAAACAGTTTGATCAAAGGTTGCCGGTAATGCTAAAGCAGGAGAGAAGAGCAACCGCAATTAAAAAAACCCTGGGAAGTAGGAAAAATTAGTCAGTCGATATCAAGTTATCACGTAAACTGTATGAAAAGTATAAAACCATGAGAACAAACAGACCGAGGACTTGCTGCAGATAGTTGATGTCGCGTAGTGAGAAGAAATGTGATAGTAATCATATTTCTGTACAATGGGCCTATACTAGATGCCTTATTATGACGGATGTTTTTTGGTTACACCTATAATGCTAGGACTTATTTATGTCTAATTTGACTGGATGTACTGGGGACAGTAACACATGGCTTCTCTTTAGTAGGCAAGGATTACTAGTTGTGCCATACCTTTTTGTTAAGGACACTCCAATTGCTGTGTCCGTTTTCCAGGGAAAGTACTATATATTATTTTTCTTCTGTGACAAGGGATGTATTATTTTTGCAACTACATCCGCCCCTTTTTATTGTGGATATTTTGTTTTACTTAGGCTTATCTTGGCCATGTCTGCTTGGAACACCTGTTAATCCTTCAGTATTTGGCAAGACAGCCTACCATTTAATATTATCTTGCTATCATGTATTTCGCCTTATTTTTTGGATACTGCTCTTACGATTCTATGGTGTGTCCCTTTTTTCCATACATAACACTTCCTCTGACTTAACTTCACTGGGCTGTAATAAGAAGACTTCACACTTACTATTTAGAGATGGTGCATGTCTGTGCTTATGACCAACATCACTTTTGCTTACTTTTCGGTGATATATGGGTTTTATGGTCTTACAGATTTGGGACATTTTCACTTATTTTTCATGCACACCGGTTGTATATTCTTTAGTTCAGCTTTTTTATGCACACATATGACACGTCACTGTGCACAAGCATGACACAACAACTAAGTGCTGTCTTTGTCCTATGGTTTTAATACCAACATCTTCGAGGGACGTGTGTATTTTCCCCCTCGTTCTTTTTTCTAATTTTGCATACATGTTTGGAAACTGTACAGGGGATGTTTTGTCATCAGAGCAACAATCAGATTCCCTGTTACCATAATTTTGTCTAACTGTTACTCTTTTTGCATATCCATCTTGCATCCTTAAGAAAGTCTTCATGACGAAACATGTGTCGGATGTTGTTCTTTGGATTCATGGTGCCTTGGATGAATAAAATTCCAGCTGGAATATGGACTATTGTGGAGTGCCTTGGTAACTCAGTAATAAGCTTTATGTTAAAGATGGGTGACTGAGTTCTAATTCTCCTTCTGAAAAATTGGATTGGCCTCAATTCATGTTTAGGGTATAATACTGGTCGCTCAAATTACATTTGTTATCAGCAGGGCCCATGTGGAACATTATGCATGAACCGATCAAATGGTACCTCATCTGGGGCTGGGATGTTTCCTGATAGACTGGTCCTTACTGCGGCACTTACTTCATCCACCTATATGGAATGGCTGAAATGTAGGAACCCTAGAGGATCACATGTGGTATTTGACAACAATGAATTAGGTGGGGAATTACCTGGGTTAAAAACATTTGCAAAATGTTCAACCCATTTACATGCGGGATTACGTTTTCCACATACAGGCAGTTAATGTCAGTGGAAAATAAGAGTTCACTACTCCAGAATTCCCTGCTTTCTCTTTTGTTGCCAGCTGCTACCAGATCTTCCCAAGTGTTTTCTTTGATTTACTTCTTTCTCTCTATGATTACAGCATGATATAGTTTCCTACATCCTGAATGTCTTCCCTTAAATGTGGGACTTTTTTTTAAGAGTGTCATTCATTTTTTATGTGTGTTGGAACAGAGGTGGTTAAAACAGCTTCACTCCTGATCTTGTGCGGGTGTGTTCTTAGGGGTTAAAAGAGACCTAATTGTAGTACAGAGAGAGCCAAAGGAAGTTGAAATGGCTTGTGGGTCTGCTTCGATAACCAGACATTCCCAGCATTCTTCTCCTGTAGTGGTGAGGAGATCTTCCAAAAATGATGTTGAATCTATTTTATTTCATTTCACCATTAGAAATTGTTATGCCATTAAATGTGTTTGACCAATGACTTTGTGTTTCACCACTGCACATATTACATGTTGCATTCAGTTTAGCTGGCTATTGGCTTTAACGTGGCATTAGACATTACATTTTGTATTTCGGTTAGCTGCCTATTGGCTTTAATGTGGCATTAGACATTACATTTTGTATTCAGTTGGCTTTATCGTGGAGTTCGACATTGCAGTTGAGAGATTGCAGATGAGCTGTGTTTTTCCACATGGTAGACCAAGCTGTGTTTTTTCATATTTTGTGTTCACACCGAACCCTAGCGTGATAAGAGAGCGTAGATTTTGTGTTTTAGTAGCCAGCATGTTTTGACTAAGGGGCCTGGTAGCAGGCTTTTCCATCATAAGATGGTGTCCCTGGGCAGCAGCAAGGGGGAATTTTCCAGGACTTCAGTCAGGAGTGGACGTCAGCTGCCTGACCTCCCGTTTGGGTGGAAAATCTCTTTCTCGCAGTTGAACAGGAGTCATCAACTTGCAGGCATGAGAAAGATGACGAGCAGTGATAGGCCCTACAGTGATGAATTTTGACTTTTATTCTTTGCTTTGAAGTTATGCTATAATATAATCACATGTATTTGCTGTGTACATTGCAATTGAGAAGTACTTTGATATATTTTGCTTTCATTGCTGTGACTAATTTTAAACATGTGCTTCCAACCTACTAATCTCATCTTTCAGGAACCTCATGGTGAAGTAATAATAATCAATGTCTTCTTTAAACTAAGAAGTGCATTCCAGAGAAGTTTTGTCAGCTCGGTCATATGATAAAGAAAGCAAAACAGACATTTAGTTCTAGAATAATTAGGAGCCATCCCTACCTTGTGGTTACCTTTTACTCCGATGTTCAAAGTGAGCAATATTGGATTATTGTCACTCATGTGTTTTGAAATTATAGTGAAATTGGTCCTTTGGTGTGGAAAACACTAAGGCCCTCATTACAATCCTGGTGGTCGGTTTTAAAGTGGTGGTAATCCCGCCAACAGGCCAGCAGTAAAAAAAAAATGGTACCGGACCACGGCGGAAACCACCAACACAGACAGCCACTTTACCACTCCGACCACCATGGCAGTAGCAACAAACACCGCAGTAGTAATTGCCAACAGCCAGGCGGAAGACAATGTACTGCCCACCCCACCACAACCCGCCTATCCGCCAGCTTTTCCAGGGCGGTACCAACGCCATCAAAAGCATGGCGGAAACAGGCTTTGGAAGGGAAACCACTCACCGCTCGACACAAACGAAGAACCAGGACGCCATGGAGCCCGAGCTGCAGGTCCTGCCCATATTGGTTTACCTCCTCATCTACCAGGAATACGAAAGGCAGCGGCGAAGACCTCTGTGAGTACTGCACCTAGTACACAGGGGAGGGGGGGAAAGAGAGTGACACACGCAACATGCAACACCCCCACTCCCACCCTCACCCCCAACACCATACACACAAACACATTCATCAACATTACATGTACACCCTGTAACTCCCTGGAAGAACGCAAGGACTTTTCTCCACAGGTTCTGGAGGGGGCTTTGTGCTCAGTCTGCTTTATCCTGCCAAGGATTGGTGGAGTGGATGCCTTTCTCCACTGCTTCTGGAGTGGGCTTTGTGCCCAGTCTGCTTCATCCTGCCAAGGATTGGGTGAGTGGATGCATATCTCCACTGGTTCAGGAGGGGGCTTTGCGCCCAGTCTGCTTCCTCCTGCCAAGGACTGGGTGAGTGGATGCCTTTCGCCATTGGTTCTGGAGGAGGCTTTGTGCCCAGTCTGCTTCATCCTGCCAAGGATTGGGTGAGTGGATGCATATCTCCACTGGTTCTGGAGGGGGCTTGTGCCCAGTGATGCAACACTTGGGGTGTGGCAGTTCACAGTCCCTCACCTGGGAGTCTAAGGCAAAAGATTTGCAGGGACAAGGTTGCATGATAGTTCATAGAGGCAGGATTAGACTCCATCCTGCGGCGGCTAAGGCTGCAAACTGATGGTAGTGCAGGTGCTGCCAGTGATGGTGTAAAGCTCCAACCCTCCTCCTGCAGCCTCGGACGGATGCCCACTGGGGCTGCTGCTACTGGTAGTGGTGCTAAAGTCAGCGGTGCAGGTGGCAGTGCTTGCAGCGGTGCCTGTGGCAGTGCTAGCGGTGGTGCAGGTGGCGGTGCAGGCCATGGTGCAGGTGCTGCCAGTGGTGGGTTGAGGCCCCAGCCCTTCTCCTGCAGCCTTGGACAGCTGCCCACTGGGGCTGCTGACAGTGGTGCTAGCGGTGGTCCAGGTGGCGGTGCTTGCGGTGGTATTAGCTGTGGGGATGCTGGCATGCTGGCCGCGGTGCAGGTATCGGTGCTGGCGGTTGTGCTGGTAGCCACCAGGTCTTCACCTGCTGCCTCCGATGGCTGAAGTGCCTTGCCTGGTGTTTTCTGCCCCTCCCTCACCTTGGCAGATGGTGTTGTCACCTTGGGTCTGGCAGCTGGAGTCTTTGAGGTGGCCTTGCTGGGTGGTTGGTGCTCCTTCCCCTTGCTGCATGCTGTCCCCCTCTTAGCCTTGGCAGGTGGCAGAATGGTTGTGTCCTTGGCAGGTGTTGGTGGCACGCTGGCTGGGCTGACGGGTGCCCCCTTTGAGCCTCTGTTAGCTGCAGGAACCACAGCGGACATTGACTTGGTGGCTGAGGTGCTGGGCTGGGTTTTGGACACCCTAGCCCGAGGGGAAGGACTGGGGGAGGGGTACGAAAGAGGTCAATGTTTGCCAGGAAAATCTTCTTAGTGAGACTAGGGCTGGAAGAGGGAGAGGGTTCAGGAGTGGTTGTAGGAGGTGTCCGTCTACTGTGTTTGGGTGCAGGTGCATGGGCTGGATGCTGTTGTGAGGTGGATGGCTGTTGTCTGGGCAGGTGCTTGCATTTGTGTACTTTGGGAGGAGGGGTCACAGACAAATGGGAGAGGACACAGGGGACGTGTACATGGATATGTGGGTGTTAACTGCCAGTGAGGGGTGTGTTGTGATGGGCGTGCTGGTGATTGAGGTAGTGGATGAGGATGTAGTGCATAAAGGTGTGAGTGGAGACACCACTGGGAGGGGGGTGGATGACGAAGAGGAGGGGGACACAGTGGAGGCAGTGGATGTTGGTGTGTCTTCATGGGGATGGTGCTTCTGTGAGTGCCTGTGAGATGAAGTCTGGTGCTTGTGTTTGCCTGAGCCACTTTTGTGTGGTGATTTGGGTGAATGCTGGTCTGAAGGTGTGCCTGGGATAGGCTTTGGTTGAGGGGATTGGGACTGGATGGAGGAAGTTGGAGGGGGGGCTGGATACAGGGACAATGGCTGCCATCAGTGCGGAGGCCAGAGCCTGAAATGCTCTCTGTTAGGCCGCCATGCCAGAGTGAATGCCCTCCAGGTATGCATTTGTTTGTTGCAAATGCCTCTCGACACCCTGGATGGCATTCAGAATGGCTGACTGCCCAACAGTGAGGGATCTCAGGAGGTCATTAGCCTCCTCACTGACGGCAGCAGGGCTGACTGGGGCAGGGCCTGCGGTGCCTGGGGCGAAGGATACGCCCACCCTCCTGGGTGAGTTGGCACGGAAACACGCTGAGGGGCTTCTGGGAGGGTGGTGCTGGTAGGTTGGTGGCTGTACCTGTTGTTGTGGTGGGCACAGAGGTGTCCGCCACTGCCAGGGAGCTTCCATTGGAGGAGGAGTCGCTGTCTGTGGTATCCCCTCCTGTCCCCGTCAAGGTGCTCCCCTCGCCCTCCATCCCACTGGTGCCCACACCGTCGGTGGATTTAGCCTCCAGGCCCATGTGGGATGCAGCTCCCTTTGTCGCCGGTGCCTCTGCTCCTCCGCCAGATGATGCTAATGCACACAAGGACAGGGTGACAAAACAAAAAGCTGGGGGAGAGACAGAGGATACATTTGGCCAATGCCAGCAACACCACCACCGTTGGCGTACACAACACATACTAAGATAGTCACCAGCCCATGGGGTACAATGTCTACCGCCATTAGCTGCACACCTGAAACACACAGGACACTGCCCAGTAGTGGATGCCCACTAACACCATTGGGGTCGGAGTGCTTCAGTGCCTGCCCAAAAAGGGACCTACCCTGCCATCTTCGCCCTGGCCTAGAGGCACCCACAGCCCACATCCCCCACCCAGGTAAACCTTAATGCGTGCAAAGTCAGGATTCAGAATCTGTACTCACCCCCTTGGGGCTGCTGTGATGCCTTCAAGCGCCCCTCCAACTCCGTATAGACCACCGCCAGGATGCGGAACATCAGAGGGGTCATGGTGCGACAGACACCCCTTCCTCATTGGGAGGCCAGCCCCAGCTGGGCCTTCGCCGTCTTCTTTGCCCAGCAGCACAGGTCCTCCCACCCTTTGCAGCAATGGGTGCTCTGCCTGTCAAAGACCCCCAGGGTCCTCACCTCCTTGGCAATGGCATGCCAAATACCCTTTTTCTGGTAAGCGCTGACCTGCATGGAAAAGACAGCAGCAAAGGGAATTAGTCAACCGTCTGGACCATCACACTCATGGCCCACCATATCCCTCCCATCCCCTGATGCACACACATTGACCACCATACATGCAACACTCTGGCCAGGACACCTCTGCCCCCTCCACATGTGGCTTACACACACAGCAATCCATACATTCATGGCCCACGCATCATGCTCACAGTGTACTCACCTGCTTGTCTGGAGGACCGTAGAGTAACGTGTAATGGGGTAGGACCCTATCTACCAGTTTCTCCAACTCCTCCGCAGTGAAGGCAGGGGCCCTTTCCCCAGACACATGAGCCATTGTCGCTTCCAGACACAGGTCACATCAGCACTTGCAGTGTAGGTCCTCTCCTGTTGAAGGTCAGGTAGCAAGTGAGCGAACAGATAGAAAATGGCGGTCACGTACCGTCACCACCGGCGTACATCACCATTGGCTCCTGGAACCCACAGGGCCCAATGATAACCAATGCGAAGTTGCGCAGCGGTCTTTGACCGCCTACCGCAACGGCGCACAACGCAAGTGGAATTAACTAATTTCTACTTGTCCCTCCTCACAGGTCAGGCAGCCACAATTTCAGGGAGGCACAAGGCATGGCACCTAACTGCATAACAGGACACATTGGCACAGCAAATGATTTTCGGATTCACATACTGGTTCTGTAAAGGAAAAAATGCATCATTAGTGCAATAGATGTGTGAATATGACCCTCTGTTTACTGTTTTCTTCCATAGGCTTCAACCGCTGAGGCTGAATATGAGATGGCGACATCCTCCAGTGTACAGACCCCTGGTGGACCTTGCGACAATGGAGGGCAGTCACATTATCATTACATACAGACTTGATCAGGCCACAATCCAAGAACTGTGTGCCCAATTGGAGCCAGACCTGATGTCAGCTATCCGCCAGCCCACGGGTATCCCCCCTCCAGTGCAGGTCTTGTCAGTGCTCCATTTCCGGGCAAGTGGTTCCTTCAAAACTTCCAAACTACAGTGGCCATGGCATCAGGGATACCTCAGCCAATGTTCTCCAATGTGTTGACCAGAGTGCTGTCAGCCCTACTGAAACACATGTGCAGCTACATCGTATTCCCACATGTGGAGGATTTGGCCACAGTGAAAGCTGACTATTATGCCCTGGGACATACCCCCAACATCATTGTGCCATTGATGGTGCACATGTGGCATTCCCTCCCCCCACCCCAGAGAAATGAACACATTTTCAGGAATAGAAAAAGCTACATCTCCCATGTGAATGTCAAGTATCCTGGCTCTGTGCAGGACGCCTTTATCTTATCATATGTGATGGGCCAACTCCGATTGAGGCTAATAGGTGAGCCCAAGATCCCCACCCAGTATAAGTAGGTGTCTGGGTATGGGGTTGTCCATAAGGGTTAGTGTGTGTCTAACAGATGTCCCTCGATATTTGGAAGTGACTCTGGTTACCCCAACCTCGCATGGCTACTGACCCCAGTGAGGAATGCCAGGACACGGGCAGAGGAATGTTACAATGAGGCACGTGGGCGAACAAGGAGGATTATTGAAAGAACCTTCGGCCTCCTGAAGGCCAGGTTCCAGTGCCTGCATCTGACAGGTGGATCCCTGTACTACTCACCCAAGAAGGTGTGCCAGATCATGGCTGCATGTTGCACAACCTGGCCTTGAGACCCCAGGTGCCTTTTCTGCAGGGGGATGAGCCTGGAGACAGCCTTGTGGCAGCGGTGGAGCCTGTGGACAGTGAGGAACAGGAGACAGAGGAAGAAGATGTGGACAACAGAAGTAATATCATACAGCAGTACTCCCAGTGACACACAGGTAAGACACTGTATCTTCACTTTACTTTTCATTTTTCTATTCGACATTGTACATGGCAGCCTGATTTCCCTATGTCTAAGGCCATTTACTGTACCCTTTGGCATCTCTATTTTCAGATCTCTGTGGCCCACTCTGGCTCCTGGTGTGTTTACTGCTGCCCAGTAAAGGTAATTCCAATGTAAATTTAACTGTACATATGACTTGCTATGCTTTGATGAAGTTGTACTAATACATATTTGAATCATTTGACAGACTCCAGATTTGTATTTGTTCCAAGGGTGTTTATTTAAGTGCTAATAAGTAGAGGGGGATGTTCAATGGCCTGGGGTGATGGTGGATGAAAGTCCAGGGTAGAGTCCAGTCTCTTGGTATCACAGGTGCATTGTCCAAGGGGGCATAGGAAGTGGAGCAATGGCAGTTCAAGGTGGACAGGGTGACAGAGTGGGACAGAAGGGTGACAATCAGGAGAGTCCTATTTCCTGACCGGGTCTTAGCAATGTTCCCTGGCTTCTGCCGGGATCGAAGGGGCCATTGTGGGGTGGTTCTCCTTTTGCAGGGGGTGGGGTGCTGGTGGCCTATTGTTCCTGTGACAGGCCTCCGATCCACCAGCGCTGGTGGATGTGGAGGGCTATTCTTCGGTGTGGCTAGTGTCAGGGGCCCGTTGTCGTGCCACTACCTCCCTCATGGTGTTGGCCATGTCACCCAGCCCCTTTGCAATGGTGACCAGGATGGTGTAGATGTGTTTGAGGTCCTCCCTGATCCCCAGGTACTGTCCCTCCTGCAGCCGCTGGGTCTCCTGCAACTTGGCTAGTATTTGGCACATGGTCTCCTGTGAATGGTGGTATGCTCCCAGGATGTTTGTGAGTGCTTCCTGGAGAGTGGGTTACCTGGGCCTGTCCTCCCCCTGTCACACATCAGTCCTCCCAGCTTCCCTGTTGTCCTGTGTCTCTGTACCCTGAACCGTGTGCCCATTGCCACTGACCCCAGGTCCCAGATCATCCTGGATTTGTGGGGTTAACCGGGGTCCCTGTGGTGGTGGACACACTGCTGATTGGCGTGTCCTGGGGACAGTGGCATGGACTCGCTGGGTCGGTGCTGTGCTGGTGTTTCCTGAGGGGGGAGGCTCTGTGGTGGTATGGGACTGTGGCAGGGTAGCTGACTGTCCGGAGGTCCCTGATGGGCAAGGTTGGTCATCCTGATCCAGGTGTGCAGAGCTGCTTTCCTCACTGTGGGCTTCTTCTGGGGGGGGACTGGATGTTGCTGGCACCGCCTTTCCGGTGACGTTGGTTAGGGGTCCTGTGGGGATGCAAATGCAGTGTTATTGTATCTGCGTGTGCCATCTTGTACATGGGTGCGTTTCCCTGTATGCATGTGATTTCCCTGCCAGCTTTGCCTTGTGTGTGTGTGATTTTGTGGGCTGTGTGATTCTCTCTACTGGGCATGCTGTAGAGATGGGTGTCCATGCAGGTCTGTGATGGGGATCCATGGATTATTGTGACATGCAGGGTTTGGTATTTGGATGGGTGGGTTGTGATAGTGGGGTATGAGTGAGGTGGTGGAGTGATTGGAGTAAGGGTGGGGGTATGTGATGGCATGCAGGTTGGGGGGTGATAGTTGTAAAGCTTTGACTTACCAGAGTCCAGTCCTCCTGCTACTCTTGTGAGGCCCTCAGGATGCATGATTGCCAAGACTCCCATGTTGTTAGTTGTGGGGGGTGAGGTGGGGGTCCACTGCATGTCCTCTGTATGGCTACCTGGTGTCTTGCAACCACGGAACGTACCTTCCCCCGTGGGTTGTTCCACCTCTTCCTGATGTCATTCCTTGTTCTGGGGTGCTGTCCCACAGCGTTGACCCTGTCCACGATTCTCTGCCATACCTCCATCTTCCTAGCGATGTACGTCTGCTGCACCTGTGATCCGAATACCTGTGGCTCTACCCGGATTATTTCCTCCACCATGATCCCTCCTCAGAGAACCTTTGGTGTCTTTGGAGTGCCATGGATGTGGTGTGAATGATATGTGTGAGGATGTGTGGGGTGATGTGTGGGGTGATATGTTGTGAAGTGAGTGTATGGTGTATGGATGATGATGTTTTGTGCCTCTGATTGAGTGGGTGCTGCTGGGTTGTCTCTCTCTGCTTGCTATCTTTTTTTTTGCTGTAAGGGATTGTGGGTAATGTGGGTGTGTGTTTTATATTTGATTGGGTGTGTGGGTGTGGTGTGTGTATGTGTGTCAGGTGTGTGTAGTTTGAATTGTCCAATGTGGTGTCATTTTGTAAGTGTGTGTGTATTTTGAGCGCAGCGGTGTGTACCGCCAATGGTTTACCGCGGTTGAAAGACCGTTGCGGTGATTCGTGGGTCATGATACTGTGGGCATATTCCTGTTGGCGTAACGGTGTGGATTTTGCTATTGCCACTTTATCACTGACCTTTGGTCTGGCAGACTTGTGTGGGTGTCTGTATAGTGGCGGACTTCTTAGTGTGGGTCATAATACCCGTAGCGGAATACCGCCGCAGTCACGGTATGTTGGCTGCCGTCAGCACGGCAGTAGGCAGCATTTACCACCGGGGTTGTAATGAGGGCCTAAGGGCCTGATTTAGATCTTGATGGGGGTTCAAGAGTTCCTTCCTCCCACCATGGTGGCAGTTTCGAGTACTCTGTTAAGCTGACAGTGTTCCAACCCCGGTGTTTAGGTATATTGCAGCTGAACCTCTATCCACATTGATGGAATATAGTTTGTTGAATATGCAGTTTCCCACTGCTGACGCAGCAAACTTTTATACTGGCTAACATTACTCCATAGGTGTCAGGATGGTGGGATTGTGCTGAGCGTATCTAGAATTTTCTGTTGTGCTGGTGTTGTTCTAGTGGTGGGTGCCTGACGGTGGGAGTGTGTCTCAGGACTCGCTCAACATTGCACTATGTCTGCACAAGTGTTTGTAGCCCAAGTACAAAACCCCACCATATCTCAGAAATGGCAAATATGGTTCAGAACAGTTGACAGAGTTAATGCTGCAGCCAACTACCTGCAGAAACAGGACACAATTAGGAAGAGGTGGAATGACCTGTAGGTAAGAGTACATCCCCTGGCCTCCAAGCATCATCTGGAGGCACAGAGGACTGGTGGTGGTTCACCCAGCTACCCATTAAAGCTATTTCTCTGGAAGGAGGTGTTGCAGATCCTACATCCTGCTGGCTTGACAGGAATCCCTGGTGGGGTGGAGATTGGTATGTTAGACTTATGAATGTCTCACTAAACATAAATGTAGTTTTTGCTCTTAAGTTTGCTGTTGCTAATTTGTTTTACACCTTTGTAAAACAGATACACCCAATTTTAAAAGTCACAAATCAATTTTCATCACAAACCCAGTAGCATTATTGTGCCATCTCTCCTTTTACTACTTAGCAATCTGTGTGGTCAATATGTGTGTTTTTCTTCATTGATTATTTCTTGCATTTGTTCTTTGTTTCTTTAAATGTACTTTGTTGTATTTACAATGACTTGTTCAAAACCCCATCAAATATACCATGAAGGTTTGGTGCTTTTAAGTCTTTTTCAACTTTTAACATATTTTACATATGTCAATTTATTAACTGTGTGTACATCTTAACTGTATATATTTTACAAGGAATGCTCAACTTGTAATTTTCCAAGTGTTGATAATGTCAAATTTCAATGACTACAACTACAATGATGCCTTGTTTTTGTTTCAGGGAAATTGTGTTTGTAATGTGATGTTGGCCATTCTCTATTTTCCTCCATATATGCACACATGTCAAAATGTCAGGCATTTCTCAAACCTCATTTTATGCAAGGAATGACATTTTTATTATTTTATGAAATGTTGTAAGTTGTCACTTTCTTGTTAGTTCATTGACGTGATTAAATTGGTTTAAGAAATTAGAGTAGGTTGGCTGAAATAATTTATTTATTTTATGTGAAATATCAGTTGTGGTGATAATAAAGTTACTTAGCAAAGTTCATATATTGACTAATGCCATTAATCCTACTTGTATAATAGTCTGAATTTTAGCCTGCTAGGATTTGGAATGGTTTACTTCTCATTTTTCCTCTATACAGATTTGGGTTGAATGTGTGATATATTTTATGCACACTTCCTAAGTAATCTTTTTCTTTTCAGGACATCTTTTTATTTGGTTGTTTTTGAAGTTTGCATGTGTGTAATATATAATGTTTTGGGCGATTACCAAGAAACACTGAAAGGTCTTGTGCGTAGGCTCTCATTATTCTAATGAGACTACTGGATTTTGAGCAGCAGAATTGCCCCCGGTGTGGGAGACTGAGTCCAACCTACTGCGGGTGACACCTGTCGCTCCAATCCGGGTTTTGCTCCGGCTAACTAGCAGTGCCTCATCTCTACCAAAGGATAATGATGATTGGGCAGCTGAGCGCATGACATACTAGGCTTCTCAGGGAAGTCATGGTCACTCAGGTCACATCCGGTTCTCTCATTTGCAATTTAGTCTCATATATAAATGACAAACAGAAGCAGTATATGTTTCAATAATGAGTTTAATAAAAACGACTGCATCTTAGATAGCAAAGCGTGAGCTGCAATAACCTGGACGACACAACATGACAGTATTAAAATTGTGACGAGAAGAGTGAAGAACAAAAACAACACCATCATATTGTCACTATGACCAATGGACTATTTCCTATCTAGGTTGTAATTTGAGCACAACATGTTAAGCTCTAATTCTGCCTTTCAGGTTACCCTGGTAAGACATCAACCCACACACCTGGGCAAAGGCCCATGGTCTGCGTTGACATCTGTAGTGAAGCATTCAGCAATCAGCATACAGTTGTGGTTCCCTGGCTGGAATCTCCCTCTAACGTGTAAAGGACAAGGAAGTGTTTATATAATAACACAGCTGATGTTCGGAGAAAATGTCCCTACGTAAGGATGTGTATTTTCTACGAATGTCGGAGACTAAACTTCTACCACGTTCACCGGCAATGTACCGAGCTGCAGCCTTGAATAAAGCACTGAGTGATCAAGAATGTCTTCTTTGAGAACAGAGTGCTGGCTTAGGCAAAAACAGTTAGATAGATGAAAATAAAACAATACCATAGGAATGGTTATTGTAATAATAATAAAGCAAAGCTGAATAACATTTATCTAGGTTAAAGTGCACAGCGGCCTAGTGTGTTAATACAACGTGCATGGAGCTATAACTAAAATGGCTACACAACAGTCTAATCATACTATTAATCTTTTTTTTTTTTATTTGAGGTTGCTTTAATTGTAGCTCAATGCACATTTGATGCATAATTCAGACGTTTACAATTTGTTTTTTTGTAATTTATATCAGGTCCTACCCCAGAGTATATGCACAACCATCTGCCACTGAGAATACCTCTACTCCAGACCAAGATCAAACCTTAAATGAAGACTCCACTCCTGGATGATGAGGAGCATCCTGGTCCATCTGGTCTGTCTGTGCAGACAGCTCAAATGAGTCTCACTCGCCCACACCTACACTTCCCACCCCAGTTGTTGTTACACCTCAGCCAATGTATACCTTCACTTCCTGTGTAAAAAGGAACATCACCCGAATCTTGTGCTTTCAGTCCTGACTGTTGTTGAGCCAACACCACCACCACTACCACCTCCAGCTCAGCCAGGACCCAGTGGAATGGAGAACACTGGCTCAAGGTCACAGGGTAGTGGTGGTAGGGTTCGTGGGATGGAATCTATGGGCCAGTAAAGTGAGGCTATTGTGTTTACTATCATCCAGGACACCATTGGCCATGTCTTCAGATCCCTACATCAGTCCCAATACATGATGGCCCAAATCCTTTTACAGCTCCAGTACATTTGGCAGTTGCAGAGGGAGCACAATATAGAAGTGCAGACTCTTAACCCTAATTTGAGTTCCTTGACTGGAGTGCTGTTTGACATTTACCACATTATGGATAGGGCTTTCCCACCAATATCAATGCCTTTCTGTGGCAATACAACATCTGGGTCCACTACACCTGCCTCAGTCACAGAAAGTGAGGCCCAGCCACAAGCAAAAACACCTACAACCACTTCAGTCCCTGCAACTGTGGATCACCCCCTCCTCAGGAGAAGATGCTCATCTGGACATCTGGGAGAGGATGGCAAGACCTCCACCACCACCAGTAAGAGATGCATAACCCAATTTCCTCCGGTGTGTAACTACCATTCACTCTGTAGACTATGTTCTGGACACATTTACCTTTTTGAATTCAGTTGTATTTTGCACATAGGATTTCAAACGTTTTTGCCTCTACAACAGGAGTTTCATTAGCCATGCTTGAATGTATTTATTGTTTTTTTTTCCTTTGTTTTTTGTTTTTCACCCTCTTTCGGTTTATTTGTGTTTATAAAATATATTTTAAAAGCACAAAGACTGGTATTGTATTTCTTGTGGTAATTTAGTTTATTATTTCTCTCTTCCATCATTATTTAAAAAATGCAAATAATTCATTTCCCAAAATAATGTTACATTTGAGTAATGTTTCTCCCATTAACAAAAAAGTAAAAACATAACAGACACCACAAATCTTAATGTATTAATATCATACATTTTCCAGAAAGAATTGTTTCTCAATTTAAAAAAAAGTACAACCCATGCACAACCCAAATTGTCTGTGCCATGTTTATTTTTACAGTCCCAATCCTTGACACAATGGAAAAACTGGATTTAGAGCCTGATTTCGAACTCGACAGATGGGTTACTTCATCACAAGGATGACAGATATCACGTCCTCTGAAATCTAAATCACATTATCTCCAAAGGCATTTAGATTTCGGCGGACAGGATATCCATTACCTTTGTGATGCAGTAATCCCTCTGCCTAGTCGTAAACCAGGTCCATAATCATCACAATCAGATTCAATACACAAATTATTATTGATTCTTGTCATCAGCTGGAGCCATACATCCTGCCTCACAATAGAAATTCCACATTAAAACCACCAATGCTCAGAATCATGGCAGTACCACATTTTGTGGCCACAGGATCTTTCTAATACACCGTGTCAGTATCTGGTGGAATGTCACAACCAATTTTTAGTGATGTGCTACAAAATGTTATTCCTACAATGATAAGACACAACAGCTTCATATACTTAACACAAAATGAGTATTCTATGCATCGACATACATGTCAGAGGAAGTTATGCAGCACATATTGCCTTGGTGGCAAGATTCAACAGAGAACAAGTCTAATGCAATCTCAAAAACTTCCATTCAACCAATGTGCAAATTATCTGTGTACAAGATATGAACTTCCAAAGTGTGTTGTCTTTCAGATGATCAACCCGTCTTCCCTTTGTTCTCTGCAACAGCAGCATATAACTGCAAATGTCACAACTTTGAAATGCCCAAATGAAGATGACACAGTGAAGGATCCTAAAACAAAGAAGAAAAAAATGAAGGATTTTACATGACAAAATAGACAAATTACAAATGTCAAATATTGTGGACACATTTACTTAGAACAATCAAAGATGAACAGTGTAAATGAACACAGTAGTCAATGGGTCAAAACATTGATCAACAAATATTTTTGCCCTTGAATTTCCTAATACCCATTCCTAAACAAATACCAGCACAGACTGGCAAGCTCATAATATTGTAAGTTGTTTCAACGTTGAATGTGAAATTATGTAAAGATATCCTTACACCCAACTGAAGAAGTTGCTGGTAACAGCTTGACATCCATCAATTCCTTCCTCTATACCCCTATCATCTTCATTTGGCATTTTAAGATCCTCACCCAGTGGCTCATCATGGTCTCCATCCACTGCAATGTATGGGATGTTCTGTCACAGGGCTATGTTGTGCAAAATGCATCAGGCCATGGTGACTTTACATACCTTATTGGGTGAGTAGAGGAAGACTCCACCAGTCTTACCCAGACAGCGAAATCTGGCCCTTAGAAGCCCAAAAGCCCGCTCCACTGGCCTCTCTGGTCTTTGTTTTTCCATCAGCTTCATTGAAGCAGAATTTCCCTGGCATTGTTGGATTCCTCAGCGGTGGTAACTACTATGGTTGGTTAGGATAAGCAAGGTCTCCTTTATGAAATGAAAAATATATTGAGCAAAAATATTTCATCCTATTGTATATTCTTAAACTAAAATTTAATCAAATAGTTATAAAGACAGATTGTACTTACCAACAAGCCATGCCCTCTCCGGCCTAACTTGTGACATTTGCAGGGGTAGGCTGCTGTTCTGTAGTACAAAGGAATCATGTGTTGATCATGGGGAATGGCAATCTCAGTGGGTATACTACTCTTCCATGGACACAGCCATAGGCTAACATGTGTGACAGCAATGTACGAAAGCCACTGGATGTGTCTGTCCCCACTGACCTGCCCCCTAACACTGCAGCCAACAACACCTCCTTATCCTTGTGCTGCTGTTACCACCCTCTGGGAGCCACAATGCTCAGCAAAGCAGGTGACAGGACCCCTATCTTCTCAGCAGAGGAGTTGGAATTCCTGACCACTGAGGTCCTGTCCCTGTATAGCCAGCTGTATGGGAACACCAGAGGAACAGGTACATATTTGAAAGGAGAATGTATTTCTATCTAACTTGGTTTTTTTTAAACACAGGTTAAATTGTCTATTTTAATTCCTGGGTATAGTGTTGTGATTGGAGTGAAAAATGCAAAAAGAACAGTTGATGGACGGAATGCAGAACCAATCAAACATTCCCCCCAGTCACTGATCTGGGTTTAATCCATCCGTTTTTTTTGCTCACATGCCATTCCAGTTTGGACCCAGGGATATGCAAATCAGTCTTGACCCTGTTCCCCATGGGAACAGTCCAGCCCGAACTACCAGACCAGGTCCTCTCTGGACCAGAAACAAGCATCCTGGGACCGGTTCCGGGGTATCACCCCTCTTCAGCCAGGCTAGCTTGAATCTGGTGGCATAGTAAGCACGGATTGGAGTGAAGTCAACTCAAGTAATTTGGCTGTGAACAAAATGATGTTGAACACTGTTTTTAAATGTCTGTAAATTGAAATGAAAAATTATCATGATGATTAAGATATCTTGTCATTACATTTTACTCACTTTTAAAATGTTTCCATTTCCAAACTGCATGCCCTAACTTCCAATGGCCAAGAGACACTGTACCATAAGTATAAGTGAAAAATACAGCCATCTTTCGAAATGAGGGAAATGTTAAGTGCTGAAAAATAATACAAGTTATGAACTTGTCTAAATAATTTTAACATTTATCCCATTTTCAGAATAATGAGTGTCTGTTTGTATTATACATGTAATGGTGTCACATATGGAGAAAGCTGTGTCCTGTGCTGCAAGTACATACGACACAGCCTCTAAGTCACCCATAACAAAATATCCCATTCATACACACACATGCTCATACATCACCAAAGACCATGCTCTAACTGACACATGTGGCAGTTCTTCTATACTGCCGTTAGTCCTAGTAAATGGTTCTAACCATAATATCTGCCTGTTTGTCCATTAGGCAATAAGCCAATGTAGCTGGGTATGGGAGGGGTGGTAACAAAGTGCAAGTAGTTTAGCCTTGACTACCTCACAATGATTGGCAAAGAAGTATCTCTCAACACAGGATATGTTTCAAACCCCTGGCCTCGTTAATGTTAGTGGCCTGGATTTTTACAATAAGGACATGAAAAGTGATGAGGGTAGTCAACAGGTCACTACAAAGTTTGAGTTTCAAGTAAATAATACATTTCAAAAATGTGCTGAAGAAATGCGTCCAAGAGATTTATCCACTTGTGTTACATCACAACAAACAAAACCTCACAAACATTTTTTTCAGTTTTTTTTTACCCATAAAGGTCAATGCCAATCAAAAAAAGGCCATATAGAAGGCCATCGCCAAGGAGGTACAGACCATGGGGATCTACAAGTGGTGCAGCATTCACTGACAGAAGAGGTGGGGGGACCTACGATGCAAGACCATGAAGTCATCAGAAGTCCTGCTCAGCCAGTCATCCCACTGAGGGAAGCATGTGCATGAAACCTTCACCCCCAATGACTTGCATACTTGCAGTGGCCTCTCCTGAACTTTATGGGAGGTGAGAGCCCAACAGCAGCATCAAGGGGGGTAAGTTATTTTTTGGAGTTCCAATTGTTGGATTTCTTTTTGGTTACTGCAACAAATTATGGGTATCAACATGAAGGTTAACAGATATCAAATGCACAAAGAGTCCTGGAAGGTGTAAGTTTTGCACAAGTTATATAATGATGTGTTTTGTGTACTGGTTTGTGGAAAAATGTTGCCTCTAAAATTCTGATCACTACTAAAATACTGTTTTCAACAGACACATGCCTTCTTAAGAAGAAATATGTACCTGGACTTTGTCTGTGTTATAGGGACAGTTGTACCAAACAGGCCACAAGTCATGATTGAGTCAGGTGAGATGCTCCATCATGTTTGTGAGGAGATTATATTGGCCCTATTACAGGTGACATAGCTTGCAAATCCCCTATTATACAATGGATGTTCCAAACCTCACTTTGGTTAGTTTGTATAATAAACAAGCAATAGTAACCATGTGATCCAAAATCACAAGGAACATGAGAACAAGGGCAACATTTTTTAGGAGAAATTTGAAAAATGTGACAAAATGTTTTTAATTCAAAAATTAAGTCAGTTCATGTTTACAGTCACAGATTGCATGAAGGCTAACTCCTTCACAAATGTACATATAAGCCAGTCTGCTTTTACACACATGAATTTGTTAGGCACACATTATTAAATAAAATGGATACGAATGTGTACACATTGGTGACAGAATAACACAACCCCCAAAAACAACATTTTGTGTCCTTTGTTATGTTCAGATGGCATATCAATATTGATGAAAAAGGGTAATTGAAAGGGACTTTTGTAGATGGAATATTTACATGGTACAACAGTTTCTTGCTACATATTTAATTTTGTGAGATAAGTTATTTATTCAAAACAACCAATCTGTGCCATACAGAGGTGTTAAACAATTCCAGAAAAAAGTGAAATATTTAAGAGAAATGATCAAAATGAAATGGGAGTAATTCTGGCAAATTACAAAACTGTGAGCTTATGGGTCCTCAAGATGTTCCCTACATGCACAGGGTAATGATAAAGTATACCTATGTCTGAAAGCCATGAGGCCGGTATAATATGAAAATTGGGAAAAGTATTATTTAAAAAATTCATAGTAATTTTTCTGTGCACAATAACAATGTTTTATCTGTCTTTTCAGCATCTTCTGGAGCAGGCGAAGGGGACATTGGCCACAAAGGCACAGAAGAAGCTGGCCACTGTGTGCTGGGTGGTGTGACCTCCTACACCGAAGGTGAGGGGACTGGAACGAGGCCACCAGCTTGTCATCTTCTTCAGAGGCCTCCACAAGTGACCAATCCCTGGTGGTGGCAGACCCTACAGGATGTTTGCCATCTGTATCTTTGTCCGCCACCCATATTCCCATCTCCACTCTCTCTCCTGCTCCTCCCCCAGTTGTCTTAACTGTCCCCCTGAAAGGGCTGGGGTCTCCTCTGCCGCAGGCACCTCCCATGCGTCCTGCCCCCCCACCTGCCCTCATTGAAGAGGCTATTGACCTGTTATGCAGCATCTTTGTAGTCCAGACAGTAATTTTGAATGGCATCCAGGGCCTTACTTGCAAAATGCAACAAATGGTTGCAATTCTGTATGCCATTCATGGTTCGATGTATAACATGCTGAAATTGCTTGCTAAAAGCTAGAATAGACACTTTACTGACTGCAACACCCCAACTGAGCCAAACCTGTGCTTCTACTCTGGTCCTTTCCTCATTCTACATCCCAACTCCCACCCCAATCCCATCTCACATCTTGCATGCACCCAGTCCAACAGACATAAGCAGCATACCCACATCCACACATAAATACAAACATACACCCATCCAACATACACACACTACCGGCACTACATCCACAGGCAACATGACCACCACCACAACCAACATACCCACCACCACATGCACAAGCACTGCCACTACACCCACAATCACAACACCCACTACCACAGACACAAGCACCACAACCACTACCACACAATAAAACACCCACACACTCCCATTTACCACAACGACCAGCACCCCCACACCCACCACAACCACAACATCCACCTCAACAGCACACTCATCCAAACACACTCACAGAAAAGCACACCAACAATAACACCCACAAAATGCAAATGCACACACTCCACTGAACACCACACTCATTCCAAGAAGCATACACCCAAACATACACCACATACACCAGACCCACATGCACCTGCAGACACACACACATCACCCCCTCCACTTCCTTCTAGCTCCCAAACCCATTGCTCTCTCCCGCCCTTTCTACTCCTTCTCCTTCACCCACTTTTATTTTTTACCTGTCCCTGACACCGATGAAAACCAAACCCACACTACCCAATAAGGACTCTTGAGATGCTTCCGCTCTGCCCACTGGATGCCCCTTCCTGAGGAGGTTGTCCCTTGACAGTTCTTGGGCAAATATCCCAAGTATTGGTGCAGTGTATCCTGTGTCATTGGACATTGATTTTTGTTTTATGTTGATCATTTTTGGAGAGATGTATCACATTTAAGAATAAAAAACATATTTTTACAAAGTTTGACCTGACATTATTTTTAAATAAAAAAACGAATTGATCAATAACAATATTAATTATAAAAGTATAAGTAACATGAACTTAATTTCATTTATGACAGTGAATAAAACAGGTTTTATTTTTTTACATATTTGTAAAGTGCATACATTAGTGATGCACATTTGTAATGAACATATTAATTTTGGAGCAAGCATTCATCATGATAATGGCACATGCCAATATTGAACATTTTTTTATTTTAGTAATTTGTCAATATACGTGTTAATAATAAACATGCAAGCATTATTTATAAACGCAGGTTAGAAATAATGAAACTTAATGATATAGAGAAACTGCATTAGAAAAGAGAAAATGTAACATAGATGAAATGCTTTAAGTTTAGAGGAATACTTCGCAAGCTCAAATTAGGCTTGAGTTTGGGTATTTCAACCAAAATACAGCTATGAAGTGCAGTTATATAAAAACCTGGAAATACACACAAATAAAAAGAGGGAATCAACTTTGCCAGGCTCTTTGGAAGGAGATTAGTTCGAATCCCACAGCGGAATCTAGACTGTACTTAGACTGTGCCCTTGAAGATCTGGAGGTATAGGATTTGTGGGATGTAAATATCTCAAATCACACCTTTAAAAAAAATCATAAACTGCATAGCAAAGAATAAATCAGTGCTTATGGATAAGAACCTGTTAGCAGTTAGATCTCACTCATGGATAGTAATTAATGAGTGTATAATCTTAAAATGTCAGCCATATCTGGAGGCCAGATGGTCAGAAGCTGACAAAGACTTATTTATCAAATATCGATTCAGCTTTATTCCATGTATTGCCCACCTAGCACCCTGGGAACGTACTGCAACAATTCCCCAATGTCGGCTGTGTGGTTGCTGAGTGGAGGATGTCACTCACCTGTTCTGTATCTGTAATGGCCTACTGAATGAGCGCAGGTCTCTATTAAAGGTAGCCTTTAATCAGAGGGGTTATGGTCTCGTAGAGAACCGGTGATTGCTTGGTTCGAACCATCTAATTACATTCTGAACCCAAGATTTACTAATTTTTTACTTTTGACATAAAAAAACCTATCATATGCCCACAAATTAAGACAAATAAAATAGGTGCCTCTTAATAGATATACATTGATAACTTTAAGGGGAACCCCTTTTAGTCTAGAAAACAACTTTATCCCCTAATATTTTAACCCCTTTGGTACCAACAGTTCTTGCCAGCTATGTGCTGTGAACTGGGAATTTTGGGATGACCGTTACTGTTTGAAGTCTCCAGTATAGTATCTGCTGAAGCACCTTTGTATTTGCAAGCCCTAATTTAATTGTTTATGAAATATTAATATAATATGATTGTGAATACATTTCTGCATTTAATGACAAGAATCCTGGATTAGTAGGCGTAAATTATTGGATTAAGAAATCAACTGAGATTTTTAACATATTTATGCGATTCCTGATCATAATGTGTACACATTTTGTTGGTAAGAATTATGACAGCAATGATAAATAATAGTGGCTCCTCATTTAACTGTGTAATATGTACAAGAAGTATAATATGTAGATAATTATGTTTATTTATATCAAGTTCTCACGTGAATTATTATGAAGGATTTTAAACTATTTATATGGACTTAGTTTCCTATTTTCAATGTGTGATGCATTGGTTCTAATCAACTATGCATTTAATATACTTGACTTGAGTTGACTGACTTGACTTTAGGTTTTGAGGTAACATTATAAATTTCTTGTAAACCTACTTGTTGCATTGAGTAGTGCAATTACTACATTTTATTAGATTTATGTTGTTCAAATATTGTGTAATGCATATGTGTCTGATTTGGTGGTTTAGGAAAAATGATTAAACTCACCGGTATGGACACATTTTAAATTCTGGATTAATGTGAATTTTAGTGTAGGTGTACAATTGCATGAAGGCAGCTTGGACCAAATTGTTAAATGCAAATAAAATATATCAGTGAGTTTCTTTAAATTTCTAATACTACCACATTACACACACATATACATTGGACATTATTGTACTATCTCTTGCAAGTGTTTGCACAGGTACAGAGCAAATGTACACAGACAATTCCAATAATAACAAGTTAAATAGTCAGTTACCTTTGGTTCCGGCGATGATGGGGTTGATTTACATTGTGGTCCAGTAGCAGCACCAAAGAAAGGACTTGTATGCTCAGGTTCATGGTGGCAAGGGAAGTGAAAAGTAGAAAACAGGTAAGTTTTGACCTTATATGCCATTGATTCCGCTAACCCAGGTGTGGAGCTTTAGGTGCCGCAGTTAAGTAGGTGGGAAGGCACTTCTTGATTGGCCTGGCAGTAAAAATGGATGTCGTCCCACTACCAGCTGCTTTTGCCTATGGGCTGTTGATGAAGGTCTAAAATTCTGGTGGTGACAGCAGTTCGCTGACCAAATTTTGTCTATGGACTTATCAGCATCTAAATAAAGCGGGCAGACCACATGGTCCGCAAACAGATTATCTGACAAAAATAAAATGGCAGGATCAGGTCCACCAAGGTCTAAATCAGGCCCTAAATTATGTTTCCTTTTTAAATTGTTTAGTGACTCACCATATCAGGCCTAAAATGGCATCATTCACCCTCCCTGTCCATGTTGGTAAACCCACAAATCACTTTGTTGGAAATTCTATACGTACTAGCATTAAAAAGTTTAAACTTTTAAACTAAAGAATTGCTACAGGTGTGTGACCATTTCTAATCCGTCACTTTCACAGTCTAGCTTTTCAACCACATATGAACATCATTGTTCAAAAATGCTATTATAGACATTAATCAGCAATATGTCTATAAGGCCACCAACTGGCAGGAATTACTTACATGGCTCACTGTGAGATCAGTGAGGTTTACAGATTTCAAGACAGATTGCCCCCCATGTGCTGCGTCCACATTTGATTTGCAGTGTGGGAAACACACATTGCAATAACCATTAATATTAAAATCCTCTTTGGCCCACGTTTCATAACAGTATATAATGTCAATGTTAATAACAAAAGACAGCTAATCTTAGTTTTTAGATTGAATTGCTGCTATGTTCCAAGATAGCAGCTTCATGTTTATGATACCTCCTTATATATTGAATGCTGTCTTGATTAGGGTTATGAGTTAATGACTTCCTTGTTACCACCTCAACCCATTTTCCTCTGTTCGGGCTTGACCTATGTAGCTTCAACTAATGGGTGTCAGTCAATTTGACCTAACCCTGAAGTGGTTTGAATAAATTAATAGTAGTAACATTATAGGGTCCAGAGAAATCATGCTGTGCTGGAGTACTCACTCTCAATGTTGGCTGTTTTTTACTATGTGCGTATGTTGGTCTGTAAAAACAACTGAAGGGCAAGTCCTTGATTCTCTTGTCAGTGTGGTCTCCAAGTTAAAACATATACAGCAATTTCTCAGACCCCAGACTGCTTTTATGGTCATTACCAACCCAGAAACCAGTCCCAGGATGCTTGCTTCTAGTCCAGGGAGGACCGGGCCTAGCAGTTTGGGCTCAACTGTTCCCATGGGAAGAAGGGTTAAAACTGATTTGTATATGGCTGGGTCCAAACGGAGGTGGCATGGTGAGCAAACGAACAATTGATTAAACCCAGATCCCTGACTGGGGGTGAGTGTTTGAAAAGTTTCAGCACTAAATCCATCATCCTTTTGTTTTGCTACTAGTGGACCTGCAGCACTGATTAAGCCATCCACTAAGTAGCCCCTTAACCTTGTCTCAGGCATACTATTGTAGAGCCTGCTTGGGTAGTTTGAAACCACCATGTCACCCTGGACGTTAAACCTCTTTCAATCAATCAATCAGTGAATTTATAAAGCGCGTCTGGCGTAGTGAGGTGGGGAGAGAGTTCCAGGTCTTGGCGGCGAGGAAGGAGAAGGATCTGCCGCCAGAGGTCTTGCGCTGGATTCGGGGGACGATGGCGAGGGCGAGGTTGGCGGAGCGGAGTTGACGTGTGGGGACGTAGAAGTTGAGTCTGGTGTTTCGGTATTTGGGTCCGGTGTTGTGTAGTGCCTTGTGTGCGTGGGTGAGGAGTTTGAAGGTGATCCTTTTATCCACAGGGAGCCAGTGGAGGTCCTTCAGGTGGGGGGAGATGTGACATCGGCGGGGTTTCCATGCCTAAACCTTTCTATTTCATACATATAAGTCACCCCTAAAGGCAGGGTGCAATATACGTAAAAGGCAGGACATGTACTTTTAAGTTTTACATGCCCTAGTGGTTAAAAAATCCCAAATTCATTTTCACTACTGCAAGGCCTATCTCTCACATAGGATAACATTGGGATTGCATTATCATATCCCATAAGTGTAATTCACAATCTGGAAGAGATATGTTTGTCAGGTTTGGTGTCTGTGGATGCACAATTTAAAATTACTACTTAGAGTGAAGTTGGATTTTGAATTGCTATTCTGAAAATACCACTTTTAGAAAGTTGGCATTTTCTTACTTTAGTGATATGGTACATACTGTCTGTCTCCAATACACATCTATAGTGGGGTGACAGCTGGGATGGAGCATTCCCTCTAGACAGCCACACTCAAAGGGAGTTTAGGTATGACTGATAGGCCATACATAGCCTGATGGGCCATCCTGGGCAGGATGGGAGGGAGGTGCTGACACTTACACCTGAATGGGCAGTGTTCTGCCATACACAAGGGGATACACATATCCTTGGAGCCGGTCTAGAGACAGGGCAGGAAGGGATGACCTCTGTGCACTTCAAAAACCTTTCTCTGAAGTCTCCCCCATTTCAAAGGTACAACTGGGTATAAGTATTGGACCTTTGATTCCACCAACCCGCTGCTGTTCTGGATCTGAGGATACTCTGCCAGGAAAAAGGACTGCTATGCTGCTACAAGTACTGCAAACCTGCCAAGCTGATACTCTGCTGCCCTCCTGCTTTGCTGAGCTGACCAGCTGTATGCTGCTCTCTTAGCTGGGAGAGAAAAGGACTGGACCTACTTCTATACATTCCAGAACCTAGAATGACTCCAAGGGCCAGTTGACTGGTCTCCTGTTTTCTCAAGTCTCACGGACACAAAATACTTCAATTCATCCTGATACAGCACCTGGGCTTTGCCTGCTTCAAGTCTGCCTCTCCCAAGTGTTGACAACCCAGTCTGGACACTTGGAAGTGGGTATAAAGTGCTTCTTCAACCAGACTCCAAGCATCTTCATAAGTACTGGTGCACCGTCACCTTCGCATGAGTCAGAAGTAGCGTATCCTCATCCTTGTTTAGAGTGGTCCCAGCACATCAGCCTTGGAACAGCAGCTTTGCCTATAGAACCTACGCATCACCTACCAATAGAGCCATAGCTGCGCATTGCATTCAAAACCAATGCATCACTGCTGTAGTTGCATGGAGAAAATCAACGCATTTTGCACACTGCTTGGCTCGACACCGACCCATCGCTTTGGCTACACCTCACATCTTTATTGGCGGTAACGCATCCCAGACCAAGGTACTTTTGTGCAGCTGGCCCAAGTGGGTCCCTGTACCTGGCCTGCACTCTGTTGTGGTTAGCCTGGACTTTTGACTTTGCCGCTGTCCAGCGTGACCAAACATCCCATTTAAGCTCTTATTGCTTCTATCTTCTGTTTGACATTTATTCTTTAAAATTTCATATCTTGACTTCTACTTTTGACTTCTACTTTTAGGAGTTTTGTCATTTTGGTCCTGTTTTATTTATTATGGTTATGTTTCTAACCTGGTGTGGATGTTTTTGTGTGGTGTTCTCACTGTTTTAATGGTTGAAGTCTTGAACAAATACTTTACACATTGCTCTTAAGTTAAGCCTGACTGCTCTGTGCCAAGCTACCCGAGGGTGAGCACAGGCTAACCTAGGGTGTGTTTGTGTTATGCTGACTAGGACTGTGGTTCATGCTTGGATAGTGTGCATACCTTTGCCAAAAAGAAACCCAGTTTTTAACAGTTAGTAATAACACATTGAACAATTTACTGAAAAACAAATCTACTGTTTGAGTAACCAATCTTTATCCCCTTTTGAAACTCCACGCTAAAATGAGTTGCCTGTCTTACAAATAGGCTAAAATTACAAATGATATGTCTCTTCCACTACCTTCATACATTTTCCCTGTCATCCCACAAAAGCAAAGTTGAAGAGCTTCCACTGCAACCCACAAAGAGGATAGTGACTGTGAAGCGACAAATGTGTCATGAGTAAGGGAAGGCAAAATAATCTGTCCGCCGGTGGAATTGGCAGAATTTCAATGACTCCTCAATATGCTCACAAAGCGGAGTTCTGGCAAAATTTCACAAACTGCCATTACGTTCTTGTGTGCAGTTCCAAAATGGTAAATTGGTGAGTGTCAGTGAGATTTTGGGTCCCCTAGCATGATTTTTTGGTTGCTAGGGGTACATTCACTGAGAGTTTTCAAACAAGAGAGATCAGGAGCAGTCACGACTGTTTGTGACCATTCACAGTCAAACAGCTGCCATTCGAGTAGAAAATCTACTTGAGCAGCAGCAAAATCAACTCAAGTAGCTACATCTCTGGAGTGCCGCATGGTGCAGTTTGTGCTGGTGTTTTAGCATGGCACATGCTCCTGGTGCTAAATCACGGCACAGGATCTCAAGGAGTTTTAGAATTCCAGAGAGTCAAGTTCTGCCAGCTCCCCCGATGAAGATCCACAACACCTTTGAGATTGTTCCTCTTTCCTGCTCAATTTCTATCGTAAACCGAAACCTAAGCACACCTGGCTCTCATACAACTCAGTTGACCCTGTATTTAATAACTGAAATATTTTTTTCTATTCGCAATACCCAGCATGAATTGGCATTCAGACAGGACACCTCCTTGTCATGAATCATTAATCTCTGTCATCAATTATGTAATTTAACATGCCATGAATGATGTAATATGTGAGGTCATAAGCAGAGCATGGCAAGTTAGCTCAGTAAACCATATATGGTCAATTTCAGTGGATTTTTGGTTTTCAAATGTTAGTTTTGATTTTCATCACTATATACCATGGATGTTTTATTTTCAGTGAATTTCTGAGGTTTTAGACTGCGGAGCTGAGCATATGCACATCCCATTCAAGCAGACTGCAGCCAATGTCGCCACTGCTCAAGCAGAGGGTTGGCTGCAGGCCACATGCTGTGCATTGCCTTTAGCCAGGCGGGCCCCACGCCTGTATGTCCCGCAAGAAATCAACTGTGCTGCGCAGGGCATTAAGGATAGGTTGAAGAGGTTTGCCTGGCACCAGATGCCTTCATATTATTAAGGGGGGCATGTGGTCCTCCCTTCCTGAGTCATTAACAGGTTCCGGGGCCTCCATCAGCCAGTGCCGCAACACAGTAAAACACCATGGATTGGTGCCTACCTAAGAAACATCCAGAGCAATAGCAGTCTATGGGGCCAAGGAGACCAAGGAGGGAGCCCCAGGGCCCCAGTGGCTCCTGACGGCTTTTCAGTCTGTATTCACATCACAATGAGGTGCCGGCTGCAGTGGCATGCTCCTGTCTGGCAAGAGCAGATTTTCCCTGTTCCCACTGGGCAGGAGCCAGTGTACCCTACATGTAAGAGTGACAGCATTCACTTTAGGACTTGGGGACTCAGTCCCCTGTAATGAAAAAGGTAAAAAACAATAATGTATGGAGCTGGGTATCCTAGAGGTTCCTAAGGGGACCGCCCAGGGGTCAAAAACAGAGGCTCAGTGGATCTGCAGTGTTGTTAAACAATAAAAAGTGAGGGTCTCCCTGTAAGAAATTTGGTTACTGGTTGAGGGAGTGAAACTGATGAGACTGCGGGCTACAGAGAAGGTGCAAAGTTCTTGTGCTGGGAGAATTCTCGCAGTGGAGATGTATCCGTTCTGGTCTGGGTTGTTTAGTGTAGCAGAACAGATGCACAAGTTCTGCTGGATCCACAGAGAGGTTGGAAGAGCACCTTCAAGCCCACTTCCAAGGGTCCTGTTCTGGGGTAGCACAACATTGACAGGGTAGGACTCACAGTTGCAGAGTCCATGTGCTGGTTACAAGAGACTAGCCCTTGGAATCACTCTGGTGGTCCTGGGTACAGGTTGCAGTCCAGTTCTTTTCACTCAGGCAAGAGGGCAGATCAGCAGAGCAGGTAGCACACCTTCAAGGCAGCAGTCTAGCAGAGTGGCAGTCCTTTCAGCATAACAGCAGTATTCCTTCCTAGCAGGGTCTTCACAGGTCCAGAAGTGAACTGAAGACATGGGCCCTCTTTATGACTACAGTGGTCATTTCAGAAGACCGCTAAAAAGCACAGGCACCAGAAGACCGCCAGTGCTGGCAGTCTCCCAACCACCATATTATGAGTATTGAAGTATTTCCTCCACAATTTGGGTGGAAATCCTCCAGTAGTTGTGCTGTCGGTCTGTGGCTCAGGGGCAGTTCAACCACTGGCCCGCCCCTGCAAAGGACTTCACCATTATTATCAGACCTGTAATATGACTTGGTGGAGTCCTGATGGCAGGGCGCTGCTGGCAGAAGAAGCGCCTGTTCCCGTTTCCTGCCAGACGACCTGCTTGCCGGACCAGCTAAGTCCAACAGAGAACAGGGTGGGAGGGTGAGGGGTGCTGTGTGTGTGTGTGAGTGGGTGTTGTCTGCGAGTGTGAATGTAAGTGTGTATGCATGTGTGTATGCGTGTGTGTATGGATGTTTGAATGCATGTGTGTATTTGTGTTTGAATGAGTGTATGATTGTTGAAGTGAGTGTGTGTTGGAATGTTTGTGTGAATCTGAGTATCGATGCGTGTGAGTTAATGCGTGTGAGTGAATGCATGTATGGATGCGTGTGAGTGAATGCATGTATGGGTGTGTATGAGTGAATATGTGTATGGATACATGTGATTAAATGTGTGTATGAAAGGGTGTGAGTGAATGTATGTATGTATTTGCTCACCATGCCACCCCAGTTTGGACCCAGCCATATGCGAATCAGTCTTGACCGTATCTCCTGTGGGAATAGCCCATCCCGAACTGCCAGGCCAGGTCCTTCCGGGACCGGAAACAAGCATCCTGTGACCGGTTTCAGCGTATCACCCTTCATCAGCCAGGCTAGCTTTAATCTAGTGGCATAGAGGCCTCCCCCTTTGAGATCCCTTGTTGCTCCCACGTGGGAATGATTAACTGTAGACGCACTACTGAAATATCCTGAATAAGCCCCCTGTGAGGGTCCAAGAAGTAGTTTAGAGGAACGGGGCTTGATCTCCTGGGAGGAAGCAACACTGTATGTTCCAGTGTCTGACCCTGAAACATCTCAGGTGAAGTAATTGACTGCATAAGACCTCTGTAGCTGCTGCATAGTGCGGGCCATGCCTGGTGTTACTGTAGAGGGTGTTGATTGCTCACTACAGACCATAAACCCTCCAATCAGTGGTCAGGCAAGGCCAATAGTCCTAGCCACAATAGAGAGTTGCAAGCATCTTTGTCGCACAAGAAGCCCCAGCTAAACAGAGTTTAAAGCTACTTCTCGGCAATGGAACCTAGATCAGAAAGCACACCACTGTCCCTGGGAGAGCCCATGGCACTGACAATAGAACTTCTTTCTTCTTTACGAGGGTTTAAGAGTGGATTGAGGGAGGAACATAAAGCGGATATTCCTTCAAATCAGAAGCCAAACCCCACCTGGTCTCCCTCCAGTCTGATGTGGATTCAGGTGGTACCCGCACCTTGTACTTAGAGACATAACTTCAGGAGGTGGAAAGCCAGACATATGACCAAGGGACTGATGGTACTCTAGACTCAATTACACACTTCTCTTCTCAAATGTGAAGATTTGGAGAATCACTCAAATAGAGATAACATTCAAGTGGGAGGTCTGGAATTGGGCAGTGAAGAAACCGACCTCAAGGCTTTTGTGGCTGGCCTCTTTTCCAACCTTCTTGGTGATGACTACCGGGAAGCATGACAGGAGCAGATGCACAGAGTAGGTCTCCAATCTCCTGGAGAGGGGAGGCAGCCCAGAGACAAGTTAGCCAAGGTGAGCTTGTTTAAGGTGAAAGAACTGATTCTCCAGATGGCTAGGAAGTGCAACACTATCACCTTCCAAGGGGGGCCTGCTGCCTGTACCAGGATGTTGTCACTGTGACCTTGACCTGCATATTACAGTTCTGTCTGCTCTTTGATGACCTGCAGTGTAAACTTGTTAAATACAGATGGACTTACCCCTTCGGTATAGCATTTGAACTCAATAATAAACAACATCACTTCACTAATTTGCTGAAGTGGCAATGTTCCTGGGTCTCACCGTAGGAGAAGATTCAGGGACCTTGGTAAATGGGGAGACAGTGCCAGGGACATCTACAGATCTTCATGCCACCCCCAACTGACAGCGGAGGTAAAAAGGAGGAAGGCACACCAGGAAATAAAGAGAAGACTAAGCTGGTAATCTTTGTGCCACCTCAGTTGGAGAGACCCTAGTGACAATGCACCTCCATTGGACATCATCCAGGCTTTTTTAATATAGGCAGAGGAGTATCTCCCTGGGAGATGTGGGACCCTGGGCCAAATAGAGGCTATTTAAACCCATTTCAATGCACTCTTAAAGTTGTTGTGGTATGGACATTTGGCACTCCGCATCAGATAAGAGATTAATGAATGCCCATTGTGGGGTATTTCACTTTCTTGGCTGCTCCTTGCAGCCTAATGGAGGTACTCTGTTTTTGGATCAATGTCATACAACTCTCCAGTGGCTCTTAAGGTATTAATGTGGAATGTGAAAGGGCTGAATTTCCCTAATAAGCATGATCAGCTCTGTAAATATCTCTGGGACCACCACTTTGACATTATAACACTTCAGGAAACCCATAATTAAATAGGGGAGGACCAAACACTACGCCACGGGTGATATCCTCTCATATGTAGGTCGTCCACTACTACCAAAAACAATGGCGCGTCCTTACTTTTCCACTCTTTGTTCCACTTCCAAATTACGGGCAATAGGTCTGAATGGGAAGGACAGTTCTTACTGGTTAAAGGTCTGCTCAATGGCAAAATGTGTATAATAGCTACATGATATGCCCCTAAGTCCAGCCAACCCCAGTTTCTTTCGGAATTCTTGTCTATACTAGGGGGTTTTGCAGAGTGCAATGTACTCCTGCTGGGGGACTTTAACATGATTTAGGATACTACTTAATCCCATAGAGTGCCAACAGGTGTTTTTACAAAGACAGTAAAATCTGCTCTCCACCACTCAGGTTTTTTTGACGCATGAAGTACACTACATCCCAACACAAAAGAGTATACCTTCTTCTCCTACTCCCATAGGTACTACTCTAGGATATACCACATCTTCCTCAGCCAACATTTACATCAGGCCGCCCTCTCAGTTACTATTCATCCCATAGTCCTCTAAGATCTTCCCCCTCTAGAGGTTATCTTAGATCTGTCAGTCTTGCAATCCACATTTCGTAGATGATGTTTTGCAAACATGCTAACAAGAGATTGGTCGATCCAAGACAAACTTTGGAAACAGTCAAAGAATATTTTCAATTGAATAGCCCAGGGACACCTCTTTCTTGATGACCTGGGATGCCTTTAAGGCAGTTATCCAAGGCAAATGCAACTCGTTGGTACCCACTCTAAACTGGCAAAAGGCTAAGGAAAGGTAGACATTAGAGGACGAGCTCGCTTCCGGAGAGAAGGCACACAAGACTGCATCCTCCCTTGCACTACAAAGAAAAGTTAAATTAAAAAGCAAATTGCATGCCATATACTTTAATAGGGCTGAAACTACACTTCTGCATTTGATTAAGACCTCCTATGAAACTGGGAATAAAATAGGCCCTCTCCTAGCGAGGCAGTTACAAATGAAACAGGCAAAGGAATACATAGCCAATTACGAGATGAGTGTGCTATCCCATTCAGAGGCTTGGAAAGCCCAACTATTCTAAGACTTTTATAAACATCTTTACACCGTTGACCCCATGAATACAGAGGCACGGTAAGACTACCTTGCATGGGCAGAGCTGCCCCGAGTATCCTCAGAAGCTAATGATATTCTAAATTGCTCCATCACGAGAGAGGAGGTGCGGAGAGCTGTTGACACTCTCAAGCTGCATAAATCTCCGGATCCTGACGGCACATTTTTATAAGACTTTCAGTCCTGAATAAACCCCTCACTTGACCAACCTTTTCACTCACATGGCAGACATGCAGGCTTTGTCTCCTACTGTGGGTGAAGCTTTAATCATGGTCCGTTCAAAACCGGGGAAAAAAAACCAGTTCTGTGCTTCTTATAGGCCTATTGCCCTTTTGAACTTAGATGCAAAACTATATACTAAAATTCTGGCTAACAGATTGGAAGATATCATGCCCGAGCTGATCCATCCAAACCAGTCCGGATTTATTAAAGGCTGCCAAACCCATAACTTGAGACATATAATCCACTTGATAGAAACAGTAACTCAGACACGTATATTGGCCATTTTGTTGATGCTTGACGCCTAGAAAGCCTTCGCCTGAGTTGATAGGTTGATCTTAGTGGCAATGCTACTGCAGTTCGGGTTTGGCGAATGCTTCATTGCCATGATAGTAAGTAATTATTCCTGTCCCCGCTCTTGGGTGATTACCAATAGCACAGCCTCTGACTTTTTTTAATTGACGAGGGGGAAGTGGCAGGGATGCCCTCTCTAGCCCTTACTTTTCACCAACAGTATAGAATCTCTGGTGGCCAGAATATGTGCTAACTCTGACATACGTGGGCTCAGCTTTGATTCTGATGAACATAAGCTCTCCTTATTTGCAGATGATGTCATGCTGGCCCTCACTTTCCCCCACATCTCACTGCCGATTCTTGAGGTGGAACTTCATACCTATGAATTCGGGTCCAGCTTCCATGTCAACCTTCAAAAATATTACCTACTCAATTTGACATTCCTCCTGCCAGGAATGGTGGAGTTGGCCTCTACTTCTTCCTTCCAATGGGTTAAAAAGGAGATTACTTATTTAGGTATAAAGTTTACCCCCCAAATCTCTGACTTATACAAGGCAAACTACCCTCCCCTAATAGACATCTACAGACAGATTTTAAACGCTGTGCCCACTATATTTTATCTGGATAGGCCATAATAACGCAATTAAAATGAAGGCACTCCCACTCATATTGTATCTGTTTCAAGGGCTCCCAGTTGAGGTGCATGAAGACTTCTTTAAAGAGATATGCTCAGTGGTCACACACTTCATATGGCAAGGACGTAGGGCATGTATCTCTTTCAAAATGTTTACCCATCAGAAAGATTTGGGGGGGGTCTGGCATTACCAAACTTTCTTATGTACTACAGAGCAACACAATTGTGTGTCATTTTGGAGTGGTCCCTAACAGCCTCTGACAAACACTGATTGCACATGGTTCGAACGATTGGGGGCCTCACAATATAGGACATCCTCTGCACACCCAAACAAGATGGCGCAAGGAATACCTATTTAGCACCCCTACAGCCATCACATTAAAAGTTTGGGATGCGGTAACAAAAGCCCTCAAAGTTGACAACTATCCTTTCACCACACACTTCCATTCATTATTACACGGCCTTCCCCCCGCCCACAACACACGGGAACCTTTGACAAGTGGAGAGAGGGAGTTGCCTGATGATTTCTGAATTGTTTCATGGGGACAACATATGTGCATTTGAGAACTGCTGTCGTCACTTTAACCTACAACAATCAGTATTATTTAACTACACTCAATTGAAACACTGGGTGCGACCGATACAGGTACGCATGGCAGCTACTAGTGAACTGCTCCCCATTGAACAGTTCATCCACTGGGGCATTATCAATGTCTGCTGGACGTTCACCCCCCTAGCATCAGGTCATCCTTTGGGAACAGTCTCTACGTAGAACCATAAACGATAGTCAATGGTGTGCACTCTACAGGGATATCACTAGGTTTAATCATTCTACGGTCTGAGTGAGACACATTTTTATGACTGGTATCTATACCAAGAAAAACCTGAGGAGATTCCTGAATACTGCTGATGTCTGCTGGAGGGGGTGTGGAATGCTGGGTGACCTTAGAAACAAATGGGACTGTCCCACCATACACCCAAATTTAAAAGAAATACTGTACCACCTCAAGGGAATCTTGGGCTATCCTATTTGGGTCAGTCGAGACTGTGCCCTGTTCGATCTTTGAGACTCCTCTTTAAAACACCAAACGTTGGGTGACTGCTCTATACTATGACTGTGTTTGAGGGTGGTCAAGATGACGTTGACTGCAGTGTGGAAGAAGACCGAGGCCCCATCCATGTCTCAGTGGTATGCCCGACTCTCACAAGCCCCTTCCATGGAACGCATGGCTGATATTTTGATCTACACGAGGAAGGGATTTGACTATCTCTGGGGCCCCAGTACAGTTCCTCACTGAGGGATTACCTCTGCTCTCCTGCCCTCCCTACACATGCGCACTACATCTCTTCCAGGCATAGCAAACCCATGATCCCACCCTCCCCTAGAAATGAATCTGTCTTTTATCATTTGCTCCTTCCAGCCAAGGAAGAAGTGTGCCTTATACTGTATTTTCCTATCACTGTCTATCTCATGCTATATTGGTCGGATACTTTTTTTTTCTTTTTCCCGTTTGTTAAATGATGTTAGTATTTTTGTTTTTTCCTCTCAAGATATTTTAGATAAAAAGGTGGCATTTCGTTTAACCACTCAGCCACATTGATTGATGACCATGCAGTTTTTATAGTTATGTAATTCTTCACTGTGTAAGCTGAGTGTTTGAAATACTGTACCAGTCTGTAGCATCTACTTGGTTCTGGCTTGTGGTAATTCGTTGATGTGATATTTTTAAATTATGCCACTTAAAGCTTTAATAAAGAAAGATTGATTAAAAAAAAAAAATCAGACCTGTTTGCTCTGGCAAACACTTGTTCCGATTTCGCCTGTAGAGAGCATGCATGTACTGTTGCTATGTCGACGATTTCTTATGTCTAAAAACACTCTAAAAAGAGACTTTTAGCCTACCTATTACTTACCATTTATTAGAATCTTTATCACTCTTCTTTACTGTCTTCTAATTTAGCAGAATTAAGTCATCACTTCCTTTTTTGTGAGCCCATGGGCCCAGTACCGATAAATGAATGTTAATTAGTGTCTGTTAGACCTGGTATCCATTGTGTGGTTTCCCCCTGACTTTTTACCTTCAGACCTCCTGTTTTTCCTGGCTTTGTTTTGCTGGCCTTGGGATGTGGCACACTTTCCCACTGCTAACCAGTGCTAAAGTGCTTGTGTTCTTTCCCTAAAATGTGCCCTCAGAGCATGGCATAGGGGCTGTGCTCTCACATCTAAGCAAAGAGTGCCTGGATCAACTTGTAGCCTTTATCAGTAGGAGGTTACTTCCCAGGGAACAGGGGTGGAGTGTAATAGAGAGCAGGGGCGTAGCTTCATCGGGGTGTTTGGGGTGTTATGCCCCCCATATAAATGTATTTTCTGATAAATAGTTAAATGCAGGGGCTTTCAGTCAGGTATGGTGAGGTGTCTGTTGGATTTCACAAGGAATTTTTACATGCACACAGAACAACAATTCACACACACACCTGCTCTGTTTTTGAAAGTTCTAAAAAAAATGTGTTATTTTAAAAACAATTATCTTTTCTCCCACGTATTACTCCTACCAATCCACACTCCTCTCCCTTTCCACTGAATTTAGGTCCCTCTCATTCACACGACTTGTTGCATAACGTATTTCAAAATTACATGCCAGTGTGATTGTTGGAAAATCGGAAGCTCACACCCTCCTCAGTCTTACTGGCCAAGCTACACCCCGATGGAGATGGAAGCTTTTGCTGTGGCCTGGGCACTAGAGAAGCTGAGATTATACCAGTGTGTCACTCATTCCTGAGTTTAGACAGACCACAAGCCCCTGATGCAGATGAGGAGTACGAATCCCAAACTGTTGAGGTGGTCAATCTCCCTACAGGGAATGGACTTTATAGTAGAACACCATCCTGAAACAGACCACACCAAGGCTGATGGTCTCTCCAGGTTCTTCCACCTTAGTGAAGAGAACTTCAAAGGGATTGGGTAGCTCTCCCCACTTTCTACTGGGGGGCATGTTTGACCTGGCATCCCTGAAATGGTTTCCCTCTGACTTTTGCTTTCAGACCTCCTGTTTTTGCTGACTTCATTTTAAACCAGTATTAAAGTACTTATGCTCTTCACCCAAAATGTGGTAAGATTGGCTCATCCCTAATTGGCATATATGATTTACTTATGAGTACCTAGTAGAGTGCACTACGTGTGTCCAGGCCATGTAAATTCAATTCTATGAGTGGATCTGCAGCACTGATTGTGGCACCCACTTAAGTAGCCCTTTCAGAATGTTTAAGGCCAGCCACTGCAGAGCCTGTGTATGCAGTTTTAAACTGCCATGTTAACCTAGCAAAGGCAAATTTCTGCCAAGCCCAAAGCTTCATTTTTTAATATATGTAAGTCATCCTTAAGGTAGGCTCTAGAATGTCCCAAGGGCAGGGTGCAGTGCATCTGAAAAGTTGGACATGCACCTTTAAGTTTTACAAGTATAACTAGTTAAAAACCCATAAAATAATGTTTCACTACTGCAAGGCCTAGCTCTCCCATAGGATAATATTGGGATTATCTTAGAAAAGATAGACTTTTCCAGTTAAATTCAGCTACCTCTTATTTGTTCCTTTTTTCAGCACTTTAAATGAGCATCAAATAGATTTTACAAATCACATACTTTATATTTTGAAGAAGTGGATTAAGTTATTTGTCCAAAATCATAGGATGTTGAGTTGATGCCAAGCCTCGAACCTGGTTCTCCAAGGCGGCAGTGCCCATAGCACCACCTACTTGTCTCGCCTCCCATTCCGCATCTCTCGTTGCTTTTAGCCATGATGCACAGCAGCTTTGTTATTGTACAGCGTGGTTAATTTGTTTTTGAAAAAGCCAATAGATCCTGCATGGGCAAGACCTATTGGCTTTGCCAATACTTGTTTTAAATGGGTAGTATGCAACAAAAATGGTTTGCAGCAGTACCACTTTTACTCATGTTACAGGGAGATGAAATCGGTGTAAATATTTGTCAGTTTGTACCTTCGCTGCAGTTTTTTGACAATTCACCAGAATTATGCGGATTTCATTCTTCTGTTACACATGGCTAAATCTTCAGTTCTGTCTCGGAGATAGTGAATTTTGCACAGAATATGGAATTTTAATTCATTTATCAATGTTCTAAATGTGAAAAATGTAGATTAAACCTAGTTATGCTTTAAGCTTCCATATCTGTTTTATTTCATGCATTGGATACCAAGCAATATATAAAAAAATCAGATGAAGCCCTGACATGGGGTGGATGAAAGTTTCATGGATGTGTTCCAGACATACATTGCAACTTTAAATTGAATGTGTGCAACAAAGCTTTAGAAGCACATATTTTTCATCCCTTTAGTCATCACTAAGAAATGGTGAGCACCTTCCGCTAAGACATTGATGAATGCGGTTCTTCCCAGGCAATTCATTATAGCACAGCTTGAAAAAGGCTTTCTGCTTCTGTACTTAAATTATACAGAAGTCAGACTTGTTCGGATTTTACCATGCTTAGTATGGCCAGAGTTGTCAAAGCTAACATCAAAGCTTTAGTAGATATTGCATATTGTTAGAGACAGCCTGTCAATTTAAAATCAAACAAACACTGCCTGAATGGGTAGAAATGCATTACATGAATCAGGTCAATTTAATTATTAAGAAATAGATTCATTAAAAATATTAACCATTGTTATATTCCTAATGCATGGATTATCGAAAATAAAATTGTGATGTTGTTGATGTCATATGATAGAATCATAAAGACATCTTTGAACTTCTACCTGGCGTAAGCCTGAACCTGCCATTTGAATGCGAGCCTTGTTGGTACTAATGCCATCCTATAACCTATGCCACCCGACTCCTGTGTTTTCAGCTCATTCAGCCTCTCCTCTCACCTCTGTCTCTGCGCCCCACACTCTGCTGGCTCTGTCGGCGTTCTTCAGTGGAATCGGTACTTCTGCCCTCCTTCTGCATGGTAGCTAGCGCAGCCTGCTGTCAGAACTCCAAGGCAGCAGCAAGAGGATCATACCTAATTTAGACCACAGTAAAATGAGAAAGGCCATATTCTTCCCTAGGCTCTTGTCTCCCAGAGAGCGGGTCCCAACCCACTGCCCAGGGGCGTAGCTTGTCCAGAAAGACTGGGGGTTGTGAGCTTCAGATTTTCCAACAATCCCGTTGGCATGTACTGTTAAAATACATTATGCGACAAGCAGGATGCATGAGAAGGGCCTTGGGGGCAGTGGAAAAGGAGAGGAGTGTGGAATGGTAAGAGTACTAAGTGAGAAAAAACAATATTTTGTAGAATGTCAACATTGTTTAGGACATTCAAAAACAGAGAGGGAGAGTGTGTGTATTTTTGGCCTGTGTGCATATACAAATTCCTTGTGAAATCTGACAGACACACTACCCTACCCAAACTGAAAGCCTCTGCACCCAACTATTTATCAGAAAATTCAAATATTAGGTGAGTGTAACACCCAAAACATTGCCCCACCAAAGCTATGGCCCTACCAATGCCTAGCCAGCCCCCATTTCCCCATTATGCAAGGTAGGAGAAAAATCATTTTTGGGTCAGGAAGAGAAGGTGCCAGATGGGCAGCCAAAGGCAACCTGTTATATTTTAAGGTCTACTTAAAGAGTGCAACAAGCTGCATTCACTAAAGAAAGGGGACTAATACATTAAATAAGGTAAGTTTGAGTGGAAGAAATATTCTTCCTCCAGGCACATGCAGCTCTGCTCCATACATTGGAAACAAAAGTAACTTCTGTGTGTGTTGCATGAACGCTGTACATATTGCCTCTAAGTTAGGCCTGACTACTTTTTGAATTATGCTACCTAGTGTTAGCTACAGGTTAACTAAGCAACTTTTTGTGTTCATCTTGCCAGGAATTTTGTGATGGATGTTTCTTTACCAGGGATCATGCCCCAGTCAACCAACATCCCAAGTTCTCAAAGACACCTAGGGCCTCATTCTGACCCTGGCGGACGGCGGAGGCCGTCCGCCAGGGTACCGCCGCTGAATGACCGCACCGCGGTCAAAAGACCGCGGCGGCCATTCAGACATTTCCTCTGGGCCGGCGGGCGCTCTCCAAAAGAGCGCCCGCCGGCCCAGAGGAAATGCCCCTGCAACGAGGACGCCGGCTCAGAATTGAGCCGGCGTAGTTGCAGGGGTGCGACGGATGCAGTTGCACCCGTCGCGTATTTCAGTGTCTGCTTAGCAGACACTGAAATACTTTTCGGGGCCCTCTTACGGGGGCCCCTGCCGTGCCCATGCCATTGGCATGGGCACGGCAGGGGCCCCCAGGGGCCCCGCGGCACCCCCTACCGCCATCCTGTTCCTGGCGGGCGCACCGCCAGGAACAGGATGGCGGTAGGGGGTGTCAGAATCCCCCATGGCCATGGGGGATTCTAAGGGCAGCGGTAAACCGGCGGGAGACCGCCGGTTTGCCTCTTCTGACCGCGGCCGAACCGCCGCGGTCAGAATGCCCTGCGGGGCACCGCCGGCCTGTCGGCGGTGCTCCCGCCGACCCTGGGTCAGAATGACCCCCCTAGTATTGAATGCAAATGTTTTGGGTAATTTCATCTGAAAAATAAAGAAAATCAAATCTGCCTTGATTTTCAGTTTTAGAACTAACAGATTATAGAGCACACTGTACACGACCCAAATTAACTGAATCAGCAAGCAATTCATAGTGGTAACTTGAGAATTGCTTATCTCCTATGACCTTTTAATCACTCTGCTTAAGCCATCTGCCATCCAAGCAGAACTGGTGAAATGTGCTGGCATGCCTTTGAGGTGGACTGGACTAGACCGTTTAGTGATGAATGGTGGTAGAGCATAGGAGAAGTCCCTTATTTACAACATTTTCTTCATTCATGTTGCAGTATTTCTACAAAGACCTCCAGTGAGATTTTAGTGCCATAAGTCTTTCTCCAAGAACAATATGCTTTACATTGTAGTAATACTGGAATACAGAGTGTTTGAAATATTAGGGATTGGTTTAGTTACACCTGGCAATGATGTGCTAATTCTCTATATGGAACACATGAATGGCACACTGACAGTTGACAGTTGAGAATCAGCATGGAACAAATGAAAGAAAAAGCAAGCCGTATCTGCTGTTCTTGAAAAGTCTCTAACTCTCTAGAAAAGATTCTCATCACTTTACCTCTGCTTCAATGTGTCCCCTCCAGGACCAATTCCAAGACCTCACACAACCATGTCCTTTCCTGGCATGTTCACCGAGATAGTTGGACCATGTATACTGAAGACAGCTACCTGCCCATGGGGGGCAACCAGTCTTAGGAGAACATACTTTTGTGGGATTTTCTTTGTGTTGTTTTCTCACTTTCTTGCTGTTTGTGCGCTGCATAAATACTTTACATATTACCTCTAAGTTAAGCCTGACTGTGTTTGTGCCAACCTATTGGAGGGTTAAGCATGTGTGGGTAAATTAATTAATTTAGTGGTTTGCCCTGACAGGCTGTTGCTTGAGCAGGGCTAACACCCCACTCACTGAACAGCCTTATTTCTCACAATGTACATGAGTGCTCAGGTAGAACTCAATTTTTGAATGAGTTTGCCCAGATTGATATGATATCAAGTCCCCAAGGTCTAACTCCATCTTATATAGGCCCCAACTCCACCTTGACTAGAGGAGTTTACCATCTTCCCTCTCTCACACATGGGGAGTTGCCATCTTTCTGGATTTATGCAAAGTCATTCCCATGTCTGCCATTTAACACGTCTCAGGCCTGCAACTGTAGAGCCTGTGAGTGCAGTTTCACTGACACTTCGGCTTGGCATTTAAAACCTTTTGCCAAGCCTTAAGCTCCCCTTTCGTTATATATGTCACCCCTAAGATAGGCCGTAAGTAGCCCTTAGGGCAGTGTGCTTTGTAAGTAAAAGACAGGACATGTACTTTACATTTGTACATGCCCTGGTAGTGACAAACTCCCAAAGTCATTTTTACACTACAGTGAAGCATATTCCTACGATAGGCCAACATTGGGAATTTCTTAATATAGTTTTAAGCTCTAAATCCTGATCATAAAGGAGTAGCACATCATGTTTCATATCTTTGGTACGGCAATGTGAAATCCTCTTTAGTGGTGAAGGTGGATTTAAACCTACTATTTTAAAAATGCCACTTTTAGAAACTAAGCATTTCTATGCTCTTACTGTTCTGTGTGCCTTATAGCCAATACACGTCTGGACAAAGTGAAAGCTACACTTTGTGAATTCCTTCTAGACAACCACAAACACAGGAAAAGTGGGTGTGACTAATGACTCATCTGCATTCTGTGGGATCTTCTTGGGCAGGAAAGGTGGAGGGGACCTGACACTTACACTTCAATAGGGAAGTGGCTGCCCACCCCCACAAAGGGCTGATTACCCCCTACTGATAGTTTGGAGCCAGAGCTGGGATGAAAAGGGAACCTGTGCACGTCAAGTAGCTGCTTTGAAGTCGCTCCCACTTCAAAGGAACATTTGGGTATAAGTGCTGGGGCTCTGACCCTACCATATCAGTACACTAATGGATCTGGAAAGAACTCTGCCAGAGAAAAGACTGATATGCTGTAAGGAGTGCCACGTTGTCTGCACTGGTTGTTCCAAAGAACTGCCTCTCTGCTTTGTTGAGATGCCCTGCTGATCTCTACCCTGCTGAGGACAAGGACTAGACCCATCTCACTTGAACCCAGAATGACTCCAAGGGCTTGCTGGCTAGGCCCCTGTTCTTCTGCAGTCTCAGGGACATCAAAGACCACCTTCAACTCTCCTGGTGCTGCTGGACTCTGTCATCTGTGAGTCCTATCCTTGCCTGAGAAGACCCCTCCAGTATCAGGCCTCAGAAGTGGGTTCTGCAGCCGTTTTCTGTAAAAACTGATGCATCGTCACCACTGTGCTGGTTGGAACTAATGTGTCACCACATCAACACTGATGCAGATAATATTCAATGACAACAGATTCATAACCTTGCGGCCCAACAACAACGTTCTGTGTGGGTCAAAAATGACGCATTGCATTCATCTCTATGGAGCCCTATGCCGACACAGGACCGGACTGCGTAGAAAATATCACTGCATTGCTTTTGAATTAGCTCCTCAACGTCAACGCTTGTTCCATACACAGTACTTCTTCAACAGACTCTGTGTAGGTTCCATAGCCGGCCAACCCTCCATCCCTGTCCACCTAAACTTTGAATTTACATGGGTCCCTTGTGACCTCAAGTAACCTTTTGACCGCTAGTGACTTCTAAGCATTATTTTTAGTTTAATCTAAAAAAATATATATCTTGACCTGTACTGATTGGATTTTTGTTGTTTTGGTCTTGTTTTACTCTGACAAATATTCTCTATGTTTCTAAACCTGTGTGACATCTTTTTGTGGTATTTTCTTTGTGTTACTGTGTGTGTTGCACAAATATTTTACTCATTTCCTCTTCAGTTAAGCCTACCTGCTCTGTGCCAAGCTACCAGAGGGTGAGCACAGGTTAATTTAAAGTATGTATCTGACTAGGATTGTGTTCCCTACATGGGCAGGGTGTATACCTCTGTCAAATAGAGACCCAATATCTAGCAGCCTGGCCTGTGACCAGTACATGAGGTTAACCCTATGCTGCACATTGTCTAAGTTGGAATACCTACCAACTACAAATGTAATCAGATAGCATAAAGCTTGAGGTCAAAATAGAGATCATAGCAGGCCAGTGCATACAGTTGATATGTTAGGCATCCCATGTCTTATCATCCCAGTGATTACGTTTTCAGATGCTATATTTTTATTTTTATTGCCTTGACAATTACATTAAGTTATTTACTTTTTGTTTTTAAGATCAATGGACGAAAGGGTACGTGGACAGGTGCTATATGTATGGTTGCACCCAACTACGGTATCACAACAGTAAAAGGAATTAGGGAATGTATAGAGTTTACTAAATATCAATCATTGTTGCATTACTTCATACTGTATTTTTGCTTTCTCAAAAATATGATCAATTATTGGACTTGTTTTAATTCATTATTTTAAACATATTTAAACTTGACAGTCAGGTTCATGTTAAATGATTTCACAGGGATTTTGGGTGCATTGATTTGAGAAAGTTATTGTGTGATAGTTCGAATATATTACATTGTGGATAACTGGTACCTTGGAGTGCCAGTTCATTTTCTTAAGAAAGGAGCGAGAGGGAACCAATACATTACACAGTGGCACTGTGTAGGTATATGTAAGTCAGTGTTTCCATAGGAACAACATTTTTGTGTTACTTATAACTTTGTCACCAGTTGGCGAAATTTTATGGACCTTTCCAAAAGCAATTTATCTGTCTCAGCTGTGATTGCCTAAGGAATAATAGAATTCCAATGTGGATTATGCTGTCCTGCTTGCGAAAACAGAGAATGATTTACACAAACCTATGTCTACTTTGGAAAATTATTGTAGGTGATAGTAACTAGATCCTAAAGTTGGGAAGTATTAGGTTCACTTTGTCTTTCTCAACGCACTCCCAATAAATAATTTAAACTGGACAAGATGGCAAAGTGTTGACAGGTTTGGCTATTTGGCATTTGCCATTTAGAAGACAGGCATACTGGGATGCCCAGGTCCTTAAAAGCTCTTGATAAATACAACCAATGTTGTGACATACTTAAAGATTTTACTGGGCAATTGCCTAACACCAGCATATCTAGAAATGTACACAACTAAGATAAAAGAATAAACACTGTATGGAACTGAACTTTGGGGCTTTGCAACACTGGAATGCTTGATAGCACCTCAGAATAACTTATTATATGCTATTTATATGACCTCAGTTGACCAATTCCTTTTTGGGCTAAACTGTCGAGCAGCACAAATACCTTATTGTTCATGGTGGGCTGGTAAAATGTGATTATGCCTTCAAACACCTGTGTGCAAAGGAGCTTTTGAATATTAGTTTTAATCAATTTTGGGAGACTTTATTAGTATATCTATAGGAAATACCCATACGACCATGTTCAGATCTAGGGATCATTTGCTCACAAAGGACTTGAGTCTCATTTTTAGGAGCGTCAATCATAAACTGTACTGTGGCCAGGAAGTGTACCCAGGCAAAATGACTTCTTCTGCCATTGTTATTCCACATCTAGAGACACATGTCTTTGCAGATTAAGAAAGCTTTAGTTCACAAAAGCTATGGTTCTCTTTGGAATGAAAATGTATTTCTCCCTTTTTCCATAAACACATTATATTTATGTCTAACCCCCCCAAACTCCTGGTTGTCCAGCACTATCTCCCATTCAATCCACTTACTGAAACCTTTTCTTATTATTCAATTCTTTAACAGTCATATTTGCCACAATAGTTATCTTAGGAAACAAGGTCAAACCTTGTGTTTGAAGGCTTGGATGACTAAAGGTATTCTTCTCATTTCCCAATCATATCATAAAGACTCTCTCATCCCTTTTGCTACTCTGTTAACATCTTATAATCTCCCTATTTGCATGAAATCCCACTATTTTATTCTTTCTACTTTGGTCCAAAAGGCCCTCAATAAACTTATATATCACAATCATTCCTCTCTTGCATCATCTCCACACCCGATTGTAACTTCTAATTATCCTAGAGCAGCTGGAATGTATAAACTTTTAAGAACGCCTGTTCCACCTAGACTCAAATCACCTATTGAGACATTGTGGGAATCAGATCTTGGTGTTGTTTGGACAACTTTTTTATGGGATAGAATATGGTATAAGATATATTCCACTGCATGCACTACAAGCCTTACACAGACCCTATGTTTTTTTGTAATAGACTTTCTTTCACTCCTGTATGCCTTTACAAACTCAAACTTACACATAATAACAATTGTTGGCGCTGCCAAACTCAGCAGGGTACTGACTTTCACATATTTCTTTCATGTCCATCCCTATCTACTTTTTGGTCCTCAATATGGTCTCACATTTCAGCAATAGCTCACATCTCCTCACCAATGTCATATGAATTACTGTTTTTGGGTGCCATGCACGAAATCTGGAGTTCATTCAAGCCTCTTGGAAAACTGTTGGACTTCTTGCTTTCTATTGCAATTTCTATTATTATTTCTAACTGGAAATATTCAGAGAACATTACTTGGCACAGTGGTGGAATTCTGTATGTTATCATCATAGACTTGATAGCTACAAGCTTGATTCAACAGGAACTTTCTTCAAACATCATCAGCTACGGTTCACCATTAAGTAACTATCTCTCACGCACTGAGAAGGAAATGGATTATTTTCCTCCTTTTTAAAATATCAATATATTTCCTATTTTCTTCTTATATCTACTTAGTTCATCTTACATTCACTGTAACTATCATCTATTACCTTTTTTCTCTATAGGGCTATCACTTGATTCCTTTTTCTATTCCTATAGCTCTTCTCCTTCTCCCTTGCTCTTTCTTCTTTCTTTATTCAAACTTAGAGTCTTTGATACTACATTGCAGGATATTCCTAATTCAGTTACATGTTTAATATGCATTTATAGGTAAAATATTCTTTATTCATATATATTCACAACTGCATATCTCTGTTCTGGCAATGTTAAGTTAATGTTCTTGTATTTGACTCAATAAAAAATTTATTTAAAAAAAGATTTAGTTCAAACCATATCTGGTTAAATGTTATGTTAAATTAAGAGGAAATGCATTTTATTTGTGAAAAAACACCTTGTATCCCTTTTATTCATCACTGCAATCCAAAGTTTATTTTCAGGGGGCAGGAGGTTGTTCAGGCTTAACAAATGCACTTCCTATAGTTTGCCATGCAAGGTCAGTATAGCCCATGCTTGGCCCTCTGACACTTCAGAACAAGACTGGAACCAAAGAAGATAGCCAACTTCCAGTATTTGCTGGTGTGGAGAAAACCTAATGCCTACTGCTGGCACACTGCTATGACAGGCCCTTGGTTTGACCTAATTCCTTGTCCAAAGGAACAGCTTACAAGAGCAAAGAAAGACAGACTCCTGTCCAAACTAACAGATACATTTGAATCTTTGACTGGTGTTGGACCACTTTTGTTTGCTGGAGAATGTTTCTCTTCCAACCCTGATCCATAGACTCCAGAGCAGATAGGTCTGGCCTCAGACTTTATAGTACAGTTGCAGGACTGCAGGCAGCTGCTGCCCTCTGCCTATGCTACTGAGGCAGCAGGATGGGAGCAAACTATCTCCCAGCACCAGCTCTGCCTTCCCTGACCCCACACTTTGGCTCTAAATTTAGCCCCTTACACATTCACCACTTGCTCCCAGTAGGCAGTAAATGTGTGCACATGTGGACCTGTGTTATTTGACATTGAAAGGGGGAAATTTATGACATGTATCCCGAAGTCCATTTTTAATTCGACATTCTGGAGTAAATAACATGTATAGGCGCTGGAATGATGGTTGAAAATGGGAACCTCAAAATGAGAGCCTAAATGTTTTTTGCAAAGACAAATGGTAAAAATTCACAACAACATCAAGAAAAACATCACATATTTGCATGTTATGATGCTGACGTAAACACATAATTGATGCATTGTTTCAACTGAACTGATGTAAATGTAATTGCAATGATGTATTTATTAAGCGTATGTTAGTACTGTTGTATGACACTGCAGGTTAGTCCTCCTTTTTGCCCTGGTCACACCCAAACTTTTTTGACAGATACTGGTGGTTACTGACTCTTAGCTGTGCCCTGGGTACTACTTACCAGTCCCTGGGCAAGTGCTCTGTGTAAAGTGGATATGCAAATTAGGCTAATTATAAGTGGCAAAATTAACATACCTATAAGTCCCTAGTATATGGTAGGGCACGTAGGTTTCGGGACCCCAACATAGGTAGTGCACCCAGAGGTGCACTTCTGAGGTGCCAGTGTCACTTTAAAGGCAGGCCTGCCTTGCTGGCTGCTTTTAAATTAAAGTTATATGCAAATTCGACTTTGGAATTAAAAATACTTCCAAAGTGTTAAACTACCTTATTATTACCTATAAGTCACCCCCAAGGTGTGTCCTCTGTGCCCCTAGGGTTGGGTGCCATGTCACTATAAGCAGGGTCCTTATAAAAATAGTTTTATAAGCCCTGGTGAGGTAAAACAGCCAAATTAGTTTTTCCCTCATTGTAGTGAATGGCCTCCATAGGCTAGAATGGGGAGACTTTATTTTAATTTATAGAGCCCCCTTAAGTGACAGATACCACAGGTTTGGTATCAATTTAATTGTTATAATAAATCCCACAGCTTACAATGGTTGGATTTAATATTACTTGTTCAGGTAAAGAGTTGTAAACTTTACCTAAAAAGTTGCCAACTCCAGCCCTGCAGTGTATTTGCTGCTTTGCTCTGATTTGCCAGCCTCTGACAGCCTGGCCAGGCTGCCATGATTAGGTGTGAAGTGGCATGGATCAACACAAAGAGAAGTGCCTGGAGAGGAGATCTTCCCTCTGCAGATGAGGAAGCAGGAAGGAGGAGGGCTGCCAAACTGGTCTTCAAAAGCATGGAAGGACCATTGGAGAAACCCAGCACCTCCCTCACATCCTGCAAACCCAGACAATTAGGTGCTACCTTGATTAGATTAGGAGAGGGGTGTATTTAGGACTTTTAGCCACACCAGTGGATGGGCTCAGCCAGATGTAACCTCCACAAATCATTTTCAACCATGATGGACTTTTGAGGAATGTTTCTCCCTGGGATTGATTTTTGCCCCACTTCCCAGGAATTGGACATCACAGGGGGAAGGATCCTGCACCAGATTGGAGAACCAGGACCCCCTTGTTTTTCATCCAGGAGCAAGGATAAAATTGGCAGACCTGTACCCACACCTCAGATCCCTACCAGGAAGAACTACAGAAGAAGAAGGACTGCTCTGCTGGACCCCTGACCTACACTTGGCACTGCACTCTGGAGGACTGCACCAGCTGCACACTTGGGCTTCACCACAAGAAGGACTTTGCCTAGCTTAAACTGGTTCAAGAAGGGACTCCCTGTTTGCTACAGGTGAAAACCTGCTAACCGGAGTCCCCTGCACCAACTCCTGAAGAAACTGACCAGCTGCCCAGTGGCCAAAAAGGAGTTTGCGCCAGGTGCATTCTGGGAGTTGTAGTCCGTACCCTCAAAGAGCATCTCAGAGCTTCTGGATCCTTGGGGTGAGTTGTGGACCTCAAAAGAACCTCAAAGGAAAATCTGGAAGAAGATCCAGAAGTATGGAGAAGTTTTGGAAAAAGCTCCATAAAGGGACCGACCCGCCACGGCAACTCTAGCTGGCTTGCCTCAACCCGGCCTGACTTGCAGGTGCCTTGCAGGTGCGTCCCGGTGAAGAAAATCTCTCAAAAAGTGACTAAGTCCAAACATAGAAAGTTGGCCGGGACTTCCCAGGCCGTGTATCCGAAAAGGGCCCCAGGGAGGTCAGATACAGATCAGGTTTGCCCCGGTCGAAGGATATTCGTCTTTTAAAAACTACTAAGTCCGAAGGTAAAATTCTCCACGAGGGCTCCTGTGACGCGTATCTGAGGAAGAGTTCCAGGAGGTTGGATTGGACTGGCAACTTGGTCCCACTTAAGAAAATCTTCAAGAAAACGACTAAGTCCGAAGGTAAACTTTTGACCGCGGCCTCCCGCTAGCTGTAACCGAGCAGGGCTCCATCGCGGGTGGCCTCAAACTTTGACTTAGCCCGGTCGAGTTGCGACCAGATGACCAGATTGGCGATATTCGTTTGAATGCTTTACGTTTTGTCTCCTAAGTTAAGCCTTGTCACTCGTTGCGAAACTACCAAGGGTTGAGCTGGGTTTATTTTATTGAGACCTGACAGCATGGACTGAGGCCTAAGAAGTAGGCCCAGAGGAAGCTCCAGAGGATGAAGAAGAAGGGAAGGATGCTAGCTCCAACCACTCAGGGGAGGGAGGGCATCTGAGCCTAGGTGAGGAGGAGGAAGACTGCTCCTCATTGCACACAGTTACTAGGGTCATACCCAAAGCTAGTTGGGGGAAGGGGGTCGCTTCAGAAGGAGAGAACCTGTCCCTTAGGGAAAGAGAGCTGGAGGCCCAGCTAGCACTTATAGCTTTGAAAAAGTGGGCAAGGGAAGAGAAAAGAGATGGTGGCAGCAAAAGAGAAGCTTAGATGTCCATGGGTGGTTTTTTTTGCCCCAGATTAGCCAAGGGGGTGGTTCCTGCCCATGTAGAGCGGGATGACATAGATAAGTGGCTGGGGGCCTTTGAGAGGGCCCTCCAGATCAGGAGAGTTAAACCTCAGCACTGGGGTTCAATTCTTTGGGAGTTGTTCACCAACTCTGGGAGGGATAGGCTTCTGACCTTGAGGGGGGAGGAGGCAGATTCATACCCCAGTATGAAGAGATGCTTAACTAAAAAGTTTGGTCTGACCCCAGAGCAGTATAGGCTCAAGTTTAGGGACACCCAAAAAACAAGCACCCAGTCCTGGGTGGACTTCGTAGACATCTCATTTCAGGCACTAGAGGGCTGGATACAGGGCAACAAGTTAAGTACCTTTGAGAGGCTTTACAATTTGATTGCGAGGGAGCACCTTCTAACCAATTGTGCCCAAGAGAATCTCTGCCAGTATCTAGTTGACTCTAAGTTGACCAACCCCAGAGAGCTGGGGGAAGCAGCAGATGACTGGTTAAGAACTAGGGTTAACCAGAGACCCCTAGGGGGTGATCAGAAAAAGGGAAGACCTCACAAGAGTCCCCAGAAACTTCTCAGGGTGGAGGAGCCCTGAGCCATTCCACTTCTAAGGGGAAAGCGTATCAGGGGAAGCATTATGATCCTGCTAAGTCAGGAACATTTCAGGAGCTTGCTAAGGAAGGCAAGTGCTTCGAGTGTCATCAACCTGGACACAAAAGAGGAGATGCTATCTGCTCCAAGAAGCCCCCCACTTGTGGGCAATCCCAGGGGATTCCTAGTGTAGGGATGGGGTGGAAGTTGGCCCAGACCTGGGATCAGGGTACATAGAGGTCACCTTAGTATCCGTGGGTGGGGTGGACATTGCAACTATGACCCCCTTACCTCCCAGCATGGAGAAGTATAGGCAGAGGCCTAAAGGCCTAAAGTCAATGGGACTGAGGTGGAAGCTCTGAGAGATACAGGAGCCAGTATGACAATGGTCACAGAGAAGCTGGTTTCTCCAGGACAGGTCTTACCTGGTGTATTCTACCAAGTAACGTATGCAGATAGCAGAACCAAACTCCATCTCATGGCCATGGTGAGCCTGGAATGGGGAGGTGTGGCTGGCCCTAAGAAGGTGGCTGTAGCTCCTATCCCTCCCATAAGAATGTCTGCTGGGAAATGATCAGGACACATCTGAAGGTGGAAAGAAGGGTCCATGCACAGATGCTGGACCTCCCTGAATGGGTGTGTGCTATGACCAGGTCACAGGCAGCACAAAAGGGAAGTGCTGGACACTTGGACCCTGGAACAACGGGCCAAGCCTCCAAGAAAAAGAGAGGGTTTTGGATCTGGCTGGCCAGCCCCAACCAGTACAGAGGATTAGGACGAATCCAAACCTAAGGGGGAGGGTCTGACCTCTGAGGGAGGGCCACTTCCCCTGCAAGCTCTGCCTGACTTGGCAGAACTGCAAGGGGCAGGTGGGCCCACCAGAGAATTATTGTGCCAGGGACAAAGAGAGTGTCCCACTTTTGATGGCCTAAGGCAGACTGCTGCCAGGCAAGAACAATGGGATACCAGTGGAACCCACAAGGTTTACTGAGAGGATGGAGTTCTCCACACTGAGGCAAGGGACCCCAAACCAGGGGAAACCAGGACAGTGGTGGTCCAGTACAGGAAATTCCTCCTCACTTTAAGCCATGATATCCCATTAGCTGGATATTTGGGACAGATCAAGACCTGGAACAGGCTGGTCAACCATTTTATTGGCCCCCAAATGTCAGAAAAAGTCAGGGAGTTTTGCAGCTCCTGTGTCACCTGCCAGGCCAGTGGCACGGCAGGGGACAAGCCAAAGGCTCCCTTGATACCACTGCCAGTGGTTGGGACTCCCTTTGAAAGGGTGGGGATTCACATTGTTTGTCCCCTAGACCCACCAACTGCCTCAGGCAACAGGTACATTTTGGTGGTTGTGGACCATGCCACCAGGTACCCTGAGACAATACCCCTCAGGACAGTCACTGATCCCACAGTGGCTAGAGCCCTACTTGGTGTGTTCACCAGCATGGGACTCCCAAAGGAGGTGGTTTCAGATAGGGGCACACATTTTATGCCTGCCTATCTGAAAGTAATGTGGGATGAGTGTGGTGTCACTTATAGGTTCACCACCCCCTATCATCCACGACCAATGGTCTGGTGGAAAGATCGAATAAGACCCTGAAGGGCATGATCATGTGTTTGTCTGACAAACCAGGAGGAAATGGGATGTTCTCCTACAATGCCTGCTGTTTGCCTACAGAGAAGTGCCACAAAAAGGGGTTGGATTCTGCCCCTTTGTGTAACTGTTTGGGCACCCTGTAAGAGGCCCATTATGCATGGTGAGAGAGTCTTGGGAGAAGCCTCTCAAAGAATCCAAGGAGAATGTGCTGGATTATGTACTGGGCCTGCGGTCAAGCATGGCTGAGTACATGAAGAAGGCAAGCAGCAACCTGGAGGCCAGCCAAGAGCTCATGCAGTTCTGGCATGACCAGAAGGCTACCATGCCTGAGTATCATCCAAGACAGCTGGTGTAGGTTTTGGAGCCTTTGGCCCCGGGGGCACTTCATGCCAAATGGACTGGGCCCTGTCCAATTTTTGGAGAAAAAGGGTGAGGTCACCTACCTGGTGGACCTTGGCACCCACAGGAATCCTCATAGGATCCTGCATGTCATTGAAACCCCACCAGAACAGGGCAGACATGACCATGCTGTTGGTCACAGATGAAGGGAAGGGTAAGGAGAGTGAACCTCTCCCAGACTTCCTGTCCTCAAATGAACAAGATGGGTCATTGGATGGAGTGGTTCTCTCTCCCAAGTTGACAGACCAGCAGCAAAAAGACTGCAGAAAGGTTTTGAAGCAGTTTGCTAGTCTGTTTTCCTTGACCCCTGGACTCACCAATTGGTCTGTCCATGACATTGACACTGGTGACAGCTTACCTGTCAAAAACAAGCTGTACAGGCTGTCTGACCAGGTCAAGGTCAACATCAAAGCTGAAGTGGCTAAGATGTTGCAGCTCAAGGTAATTGAGCCCTCTGACAGTCCTTGGTCCAGTCAAGTGGTATTGGTGCCCAAATCTTATCCCCAGGGTGGGAAGAAGGAATTGAGATTCTGTGTGGACTACAGAGGTCTAAATGCAGTCACTAGGACTGGTGCGCACCGCATACCTGGAGCTGATGAGCTCATTAATAGGTTGGGAGCCAAATTCGTGAGCACATTTGATCTGACCTTAGGATACTGGCAGATTGCCTTAAGTCCAGGAGCTAAGGAGAGGTCATCATTCCCACACCAGAGGTCCACTTTCAGTTCAAGGTGATGCCTTTTGGCCTGAAGAAATGCTCCTGCCACCTTCCAACGGTTGGTGAATAGAGTCGTGTCTGGGTTGGAATCTTTCACTGTAGCTTATCTGGATGCTATGGCTGTATTCAGTTCCACCTGGGAGGACCACCTGGTACATCTGAAGGAAGTGCTTCAGGCTCTGCTTCAAGCAGGCCTGAAACTCAAGACAAGTAAGTGCCAGATAGGGCAAAGGTCAGTTGTGTACCTGGGCCACCTTGTTGGTAGAGGCCATGTAAAAACTCTCCAGCCCAAGATCCAGACAATCCTGGATTGGGAGGCTGCTAAAACCCAGACTCTGGTCCAGGCCTTTCTTGGCCTGAATGGGTACTACAGGAGGTTTGTCCAGAATTATAGGACCATAGCGGCCCCTCTAAATGAGCTTACCTCAAAGAAACAGCCCAAAAAGGTCATGTGGACCCCAGAGTGTCAAAAAGCTTTTGACACTCTAAAACAGGATATGTGTTCAGCACCAGTGTCACTGGCCCCTGACTACAGCAAGGAGTTTATAGTGCAAATAGATGCTTCAGAGGTAGGGATTGGGCCAGTGTTAGCACAAGTTAATGAAGAGGGCCAAGATCAACCAGATGCCTTCATAAGCAGGCGACTACTCCTCAGAGAGAAAAGGTGGAGTCCCATTGAGAGGGAGGCCTTTGCTGTGGTCAGGTCCCTGAAGAAGTTGAGGCCATACCAGTTTGGCACTCACTTTCGTGTACAAACTGACCACAGACCTCTCTTATGGTTAATGCAAATGAGGGGGGAGAACCCAAAACTGTTAAGGTGGTCCATTTCCCTGCAGGGGATGGACTTCACAGTGGAGCACAGACGTGGGACTTCCCATGACAATAGTATATGGTAGGGCATGTAGGTTTAGGGACTCCAGGGGTGGTATCAACGCCATCAAAAGCCTGGCAGAAACCAAGCACAAAAGTCAAAGGATTCACCATTGGAGACACAGGAAAGAACCACGCTGCCATGGAACCCGAACTGCAAGTCATTCCGATGATCTTCTATGTTTTGCTCCACCTGGAACACCAACGTCGAGGAAGACGACGATGGTGAGTACAGCCACCTAGCACACAAGGGAGAGTGGGAGCAAAATGAGAGTGACACACACAAGCACGACACACACCCGATATACACACGCCATACACATAACCATATGCATTACAAAAACCACGAAAATCTGCAGAATAATGCAAGGAAAACAGGAATTTCCGAAAGTGATTGTAATCAGTCCAACAATAAAATCAACAATCCGATTTGGCCATGAAACAGATATGTACACTTGTATAAAAAAGAGACACTGCCCAGTTCATAGTTCAAAGGGCCCACATGGCCACAGGGCACAGTCCAAGGCCCCACTCGAATCCTGCACCAATCGGGATAGAACACTGCAGGGGCATCAGTTGTCAAATAGGCAGGCACCTGAGGGGGGCACCTCTGCTGGATGCAGGAACAAGCCCACTGGTTCTGGAGAGCGCAACATGCCCTGTGCCTTGTCCTGGGGAGTGCAAGGCCACAGTCTCTCAAGTGGGTGTCTTGCCCACTGGTCCTGGAGGGGGTAATATTGCCCTGTGCTTTGTCCTGGGGTGTGCAAGGCCACAGTCTCTGGAGTGGGTGTTGTTCCCACTGGTTCTGGAGGGGGCAACATGCCCTGTGCTTTGTCCTGGCGAGTGCAAGGCCACAGTCTCTAAAATGGGTGAATACCCCACTGGTCCGCCGGCAGTGATGGCTGCACTGTGGTGGTGGTTGTAGGAGGCTCCTGCTCAGCCCCTGCACTCTCTGATGGTTGCACTGTGGTGGTGGTTGGGGGAGGCTCCTGCTCAGCCCCTGCACCCTCTGATGGCTGTACTTTGGTGGTGGTTGTGGGAGGCTCCTACTCAGCCTTGCACTCTCTGATGGCTGCACTGTGGTGGTGGTTGGGGGAGGCTCCTGCTCAGCCCCTGCACTCTCTGATGGCTGCACTGTGGTGGTGGTTGTGGGAGGCTCCTACTCAGCCTTGCACTCTCTGATGGCTGCACCGTGGTGGTGGTTGGGGGAGGCAACTGCTCAGCCTCTGCACTCTCTGATGGCTACACTGTGGTGGTAGTTGAGGAGGCTTCTGCTCAGCCCCTGCACTCTCTGATGGCTGCACAACCACTGCTGGTGGTGGGGGTGGTGTTTAGCTGGTAGCTTCCGCTGGCGTAGATTTCCTCCTCTCCTCCTGGTCATGGGTTGGGTATCCCTTACCCTTCCTGGGACTACTGGATGGGCTCTTCCCCCCTTTGCCTGCTGGTGCAGGCTCTTTCCCATTCTTTGCGGCTGGTGCAGGCTCCTTCCCCTTCCTTCCAGCTGGTGCAGGCTCCTTCCTCTTCTTTCCATCTGGTACAGGCTCCTTCCCCTTCAGTTTTGTTGGTCTGGAATCCCTACCACCGCGAGTAGGTGGTGCTACCACTGGGACCGTGGACTGTTTGGCTGAGGTGCTGGTCTGGGTCCTTGCTACCCTGCCCATACGTGCAGGAAAGGGGGGAGGGGTAGGGAAGAGGTCAATCGTGGAAAGGAAAAGCTTTTTAGGTACGGTGGGGCAGGAAGAGGAAGAAGTAATGGAATTGGAGGGTGAGAGAGTGGTTGTTTGAGGTGTTTGTCTTCTGAATTTGGGTGCAGGTGCATGGGATATATGCTGTTGTGAGGTGGATGGCTGTAGGGTGTCTGAGTGCTTGCGTTTGTGTACTTTAGAAGGGGGGTACAGACACGGTGGGAGAGGACACAGGGGATACGTGCATCGATGTTGTGGAGGTGTCTGCCAATGAGGTGTGTGTTCTGCTTGGTGTGGTGATGATGCTGGTAGTGGATACTGATGTAGTGAATGCAGGTGTGAGTGTATACGTAACTGGGTAGGAGGTGGAGGAGGTGTAGGAGGGAGAGACAGTGGAGATAGTGGATGTTGCCATGTCTGCAACTGAATGGTGTTTGTGTGAGTGCCTGTGTGATGAAATGTGGTGCTTGTGTTTGCCTGTGACAATCTTGGGTGTTGTTTTGTGTGCATGCTCGACTGGCTGTGTGCTTGGGATGGGTTGGGGTTGAGGAGAATGGGACTGGGAAGTGGAAGTTGGAGGGGGAATGTTTGAAACAGGGACAAAGGCTGCCATCACAGAGGAGGCCAGAGCCTGAATCAACCTCTTTTGGGGTGCCAATCCACTGTGAATGCCCTCCATGAATGCATTTGTTTGCTGCATCTGGGCTGCCAGCCCCTGGATGGCATTCACAATGGTTGCTTTTCATACAGAGATGGCTCCCAGGAGGTCAATAGCCTCTTTACTCAGAGCAGCAGGGCTCACTAGCGCAGGGCCTAAGGTGCCTGGGTCGAAGGAGATGCCAATCCTCCTGGGTGGGAGGGCAAGGGCAACTCGCTGAGGGGCTACTCGGAGGGCAGTGGTGATACAGGGAGTGGCGGCTGTACCTGCAGCTGGGGTGGTCACAGAGGTGTCCGCCACCACCAAGGAGCTCCCATCAAAGGAGGTATCAGAGTCTGTGCTGTCCCCTCCAGTCTCTGCCATTTTGCTCCCCTCACCCCCATCCCACTGGTGCCCTAAGCGTCGGTGGACTCTGCCTCCAGGGTCCTGTGGGATGCAGCTCACTCTGTCGCCGATGCCTCTGCTCCTCCGCCAGATGATGCTAATGCACATAAGGACAGGATGACAAAACAAGAAAGGGGGGGGAGAGACAAAGGATACACAGGGTCCATGACTGCACCAACACCACCGTTGGCATACACAGCACCCTCACACACAGGGAACAGGCCTACGCACTGTGCATGGCACTACCAATGAAATGGCTAGTCACCAAGGAATGAGGAGGGGCACACACCGCCAACTGCTGCACACCTGGGACCAACGCAGCCCTGCCCAGGAGTGAATACTAACAAGCTAGGTTAGCAGTGTTTCACATTCAAACCCCTAGCCACCAGAGGACCTATGCTGCTATGTCTGGCCTGGGGGCACCCAAGGACACACAACCACCACCCAGATACCATCCCACCAGCGGTAAGTTGTAATGATAGCCACTGTACTCACCCCCTTGTGGCTGCTGTGATGCCCTCAAGCACCCTCCAGCTCAGGGTAGGCCAACGCCAGTATGCGGGCCATCAGGGGGGGTCAGGATCCGACGGGCACCCCTTCCTCGTTGGGAGGCCAACCCCAGCTGGGCCTCCACGGTCTTCCGTGCCCAGCGTCTCAGGTTCTCCCACCGTTTGCAACAGTGGGTACTCTGCCTGCCATAGACCCGCAGGGTCTGCACCTCCTTGGCGATGGCACGCCATATTCCCTTCTTTTGATGGGTGCTGACCTGCAGAGGCAATACAGACAGGAGAACATCATCAGTCCAGCCTGTCACACATATGGCCCACCATACCTGTTTGCATCACCATTAGCACACACATAGCCCAGCCCACACAATGTACACCGCCAAGAGGACATCCACCCACTCCCCTTAGACGAGGCCTTCACATACAAGTCCAAGCATTCATGCCACATGCATCTTGCACAAGGTGTACCCACCTATTGGTCTGGAGGCCCATACAGCAGTCCGTACTGGGGTAGGACCCCATCCACCAGTCACTCCAACTCCTCAGAAGTGAAGGCTGGTGCCCTTTCCAAGTCACACGGGCCATGGTAGGTTCCAGACACAGGTCACAGCAGCACATGCAGTGTAGGTCCTCTCCTATGGAAGGTCAGGAAGCAAGTGAGGAATCAGATAGAAAATGGCGGTCACGTTCGCGGTGGTGCATACCATCATCGCCCGAGTAGATCACCGTTGACCACTGTACCCCATAGGGTCCAATATTAACCAATGAGGAATTGCACGGCGGTTCACGACCGCCTACCACCACGGCGCACAACGTCAGCGGCATTACCTCACTTCCAGCTGTCCCTACACACAGGACAGGCGGTCGCCATTTCAGGGGGGATGAACAGGTCGCACCACAGGATAAATAGGCACATACTTCACTAATTACACTGTCCCACAACATGTGTACACATTGCAGACTGCTGTTGTGGCTCCATTGCTCAGTTTGTGACATCCTACTCACTCTTGTGTCCCTTAGATACCTACTGCTGTGGATGAATAAGAGATGGAGACATACCCCTGTGTACAGACCTCTGGTGGACTTGGCTACACTGGTGGACAGGCACATAATACTCACCTATAGACTGGACAGGGCCACACTCACAGATCTGTGTGCCTAATTGGAGCCTGACCTGATATCTGATATCCGTCACCCCACTGGGATCCCCCCACTTGTGCAAGTGCTATCAGTGCTCCATTTCCTGGCAACTGGTTCTTTCCAAGTGACAGTGGGCTTGGCAGCAGGAATATCACAGCCAATGTTCTCAAACATGCTAACAAGAGTGTTGTCTGCCCTGATAAAACACATGTGCAGCTACATTCCTTTCCCCCAGGTTGAGGATTTGGCAACTGTGAAGGCCGGATTCTATGCAATGGGGCATATCCCCAATATAATTGGTGTGATTGACGGAACACATATTGTATTTGTACCCCCTGCCAGAATGAGCAGGTGTTAAGGAATCATAAGAGTTTCCACTCCATGAATGTGCAGATGGTGTGCTTGGCAGACCAGTACATCACCCACATCATTGCTAAGTATCCTGGGTCAGTGCATGATGCCTTTGTCCTGAGGAATAGCAGCATCCCAAATGTCATGGTCCAACTACAGAGGCACAGGGTGTGACTAGTAGGTGAGCCCTGGTTCCCACCCAGTATATGCTGGTTTATGCCTATTGTGTTGGCCATACAGGATAGTGTGTGGATAAATGTTGCCCCTCAATATTTGCAGGTGACTCTGGTTACCCAAAACTATCATGGCTGCTGACCCCTGTGAGGAATGCCAGGAAAAGGGCAGAAGAACATTATAATGAGGCACATGGGTGAACCAGAAGGATCACTGAAAGGACCTTTGGCCTCCTGAAGGCCAGGTTCAGGTGCCTCCATCTGGCAGGTGGATCCCTGTCCTACTCACCCAAGAAGGTCTGCCAGATATTAGTGGCATGCTGCATGTTGTACGACCTGGCCCTCAGACTCCACGTACCTTTTCTGCAGGAGGAGGAGACTGGCGATGCCCCTGTGGCAGCAGTGGACACTGAGGATAGTGAGGATGAGGTGGCAGAGGATGAGGATGTGGACAACAGAACATCTGTGATACGTTAGTACTTCCAATGACACACAGGTGAGACAGTGCAACTTCACATTTCTATGCCTATTGTTGTATTCTGTGTGGCATTGGCATGCCGACATTACCCACTTCTTTGCCCTACTTACTGTTACCTCTGGATATTCATTTTGCAGATGTTGGCAATATGACACATTCTCCTGGTGTGATCACAACAGCCAGCTACAGGTCATTAATTCTATGCTCATTCTATGTATAGTTAATTTGCAATGGTTGTAGCTGTTTCAATCAATACACTTTGGCAATACATGAAATACTAGTAATCAAGTTTTATCCAAGGGTGTTTATTGTAGTGCTAACATATAGAGGGGAAAGTGCAATGGAATGGGGTGATGATAGTGGAAAGTTCAGGGTATTGTTCTAGTCTGTTTGTAGCACAGGTGCATTGTCCATGGGGACATAGGAAGGGGATCAATGGCAGTTCAAGGTGGACAAGGTGACTGAGTAGGACACAAGGGGAAAATCAGGAGAGTCTCATTTCCTGGTGGTGGCCTTGGCAAGTGTCTCTGGCTTCTGTCTGGTTCACAGGGAACGTTTGTGGGATGGTTCACCTTCTGCAGGGAGAGGGGTGCTGGTGGCCTGTGGGTCCTGTGGCGGGGCCTCCTGGCCACTAGCGGCAGCAGAAGTGGAGGGCTGTTCAGATGACTGGCTAGTGGTAGGGGCACGCTGGTGTGACACTGCCTTCTTCATGATGTTGGCCATGTTTGCCAGCACCCCTGCTATGGAGACCAGGGTGGTGTTAATGGCCTGCAAGTCTCCCTGATCCCCTGATACTGTTCCTTCTGCAGCCGCCTGTTCTCCTGCACTTTGTCTAGGTTCTGGCCCATTGTGTCCTGGGAATGTTGGTAGGCTCCCAGGATATCTGCATGTGCCTCCTGGAGAGTCAGTTCCCTGGTCCTGTCGTCCCCCTGGCACACAGCAGTCCTCCCAGTGTCCCTGTTGGCCTCTGCCTCTGTCCCCTGAACGGTTTGCCCACTGCCACTGACCCCAGGTCCTTGATTGTCTTGTGTACGAGGTATGGCATGGAGTCCCTGTACAGGTGGGCACACTTCTGACTGACGTGTCCTGGGGACAAAGGTGTGGGTACACTGGGTGGGTGCTGTGTGTCAGATCCTGATGGGGGAGGCTCTGTGGTGGTCTGTGACTGGGCTTGGGTGACCGACTGTCCAGTGGTCCCTGATGGGCCAGGTAGATCATCCAGATCCTGAAGTCCAGAATTACTGTCATCACTGTGGGCCTCTTCTGTTGGGGGACTGGACAGTGGTGGCACCTCCTCTCCAGTGACATTGGCTGGGGTACCTGTGGGCATGAAAATAATGTATTATGCTTCAGGTGTCTGACATTTGTACTTCTGAAGCTTCCCTTCTATGGTTGTTGTTCCCCTGCCAGCTTTTGCTTGTGTATGTTGGTGTATAGTGGTTATAATAGTTTCCCTCTGTTGTGCACGCTTTGGTGATGAGTGTCAATGCTGGGCTTGGAGGGTTGTCCATGCATTGGTACAGCATGCAGGGCTTGTCATTGGGCTTAGAGTGATGTGATGGTGCAGTGTGTGGGATGGAGTGGAGTGATGGGAGTGAGGGTATGGGTGTGTGATGGCAGGCAGGTATGGTGGGTGATAATTGTTAAAAGTTGACTTACCAGTGTCCAGTCCTCCTCCAACTCCAGCCAGACCCTCAGAATGCAGTATTGCCAGTACCTGCTCCTCCCATGCTGCGAGTTGTGGGGGAGGAGGTGGGGGTCCACCTCCAGTCCTCTGTATGTCAAGCTGGTGTCTTGTTGCTATGGAACGTACCTTCCCCGTAGGTCGTTCCACCTCTTCCTGCTGTCATCCCTTGTTCTTGGGTGCTATCTCATAGCGTTGACCATGTCCATGATTCTCAGCCATAGCTCCATCTTCCTTGTTATTGACATCTGCTGCACCTGTGCTCCAAATAGCTGAGGCTCTACCCTGGCGATTTCCTCCACCATGACCCTTAACTCCTCCTCAGTGAAACGGGGGTGCCTTTGTGGTGCCATGGGTGTTATGTGATGTGTGTTGGTGAGGGTGTGTAGGGTTATGTGTTGGGGTGTGTGATGTGAAGTGCGTGAGGGGTGTATGGATGTGAGTGGTGTGTGTGTTTAGTTGTTTCTGTACTCTTCTTCTCAGTCTTGTGGTGGCAATAGTTGTTAGTAAAGGGTTGTGGGTAATATGGGTGTGTGTTTTATAGTGGTGTGGGTATGTGGGTGTGGTGTGTGTATGGGTGTCAGGTGTGTGATGTTTGAATTGGCCAATGCGGTGTTGTTTTGCCTGTGCGTGTCCATTCTGAGCTAAGTGGTATGTACCACCAATGGTTTACCGTCGTTGAATGTCCGCCATGGTGATTCGTGGGTCATAATGTGATGGGCGTTGTTCTGTTGGCGTAACAGTGTGGGTTTTGGGACTGCCACTTTATCACTGACCTTTGGGCTGGTGGATTTCTGTATGTGGCTGTATTCTGTTAGATTGGTGTGTGTATCATAATATGGTGAACGGATATTCGCCAGCGCTGCGGTAAGTTGGCAGCCATCAGCTCGGCGGTAAGCGGCATTCACCGCCAATGTCATAATGAGGGCTTAAGTCCGAACATAGAAAGTTGACTGGAACCTCCCAGGCAGTGAATGTGAAGAGGACTCCAGGGACATCAGATCAAGATTCAAGTTTGCCTCGGTCGAAGGCTTTTCATCTCTAAAAAATTAAGAAGTCCGAAGGTAAAAATCTCCACGGAGGGCTCCTGCGATGGGTATCCGAGGGAGAGTTCCAGGAGGTCGGCTTGGAATGGTGACTTGGTCCCGCTGAAGACAATCTTCAAAAAAACGACTAAGTCCAAAGTTAAACTTTGACTTTGCCCCGGTCGAGCTGCGACCGGATGAACAGATTGGCGCTATTCGTTTTTAAGCTCTAAAAAGCATTCATTCTTCAAAAATTCATATCTTTCATTTCCCTTTATCCAATTTTATTCATTTTGGTGTTATTTTTAAAGCTAATAATGTTTTATATTTTTATTAATTGGTTTTGGATTTTCAAACTCTTTTCTGTGTTTTATTTCATTACTGTTTTGTGAAATTTGAATGCTTTATGCTTTGTCTCCTAAGTTAAGCCTTGTTGCTTGTTGCCAAGCTACCAAGGGTTGAACTGGGTTTAATTTATTGAGACCTAACTGGACCTAAATGGAGGTTAGTGGCCTATTGCGAAGTGTAGGTATTTATCTGCTCTTACCAATAACCCATTTTCCAACAGACACAAATGATGAATAGCAGTCACAAAAAACAGATATCAGCAATTCAATAATCAAATGTGCATTAGATTGTGTCAGTTGCACCTGTGTGTTTAGGCCTTGTAATGAAATGGCTTAAAACTGCAGCCCTGATTTAAGAGGGCTTAGCGCCTCCTTTCGCTACATTACCGTAATTTTTCTTACACTTATGTGGCCCAACAGGCCCAAAATCACAGTACCAGATATACAAACGATATACCTTGTAATCCCTTGCACACATTATGCCTGCACCAGGCTAAATGTATGCAAGGGGGGAGTTCCCCCATTAGGCAGGCTGAAAAAATGGTGCAAATAAATCTAAATGTTTCTTTCCATCAATTTTTTGGCCATTTTTAGTGCCTGCTCAGAGCAGACGTTAAAAGGGGCACACCATCATTTATAATGGGCTCCTATGTACTGTTCAAGGCTGGCACAAAAACGTTGGCACTAACACTGAACAGTACATCAATAGCGTGAACGTTTTTTACGCTATTGCCCCCTACCCTGCGCCATAGTGAGCCGAATATTAAATATGACATCCACATGGTGGTGATAGAGGGGCACAAAGGGCCGTAAGAAAAGTGGAACTGCACCGGGTGCAGTGCCCCGTTTCTTAAATCTGCCCCTAAATGGGAACTGCTGTGTCACACACAAAATGATGTACAACCCCTAAATGTGTGATGAATTGAAAATGTTCCTATGTTATGTGAAATATTTATTTTGGTAAATGCGCGTCGCTTGCCATTAAACAAATAAAAAATGAATGAATGGAAAATCAAACTTTCACAGTACTGGTGAAATGGTAGTAGAATTTAATAAACTTCATTTTGATTTCAAAAATATATTTTCCAGGAAAACGTAAGAGCTATTTTCAATGTAGAATACGGAGCTTGGCAGTAAAACAATCACTTCCTCATCCAATAGATATGAAATATCTGTGCACAGTGTCCATTAAGTTTGACTAGCTAGTTCTACTGACAGGACTGAAGGATTTCCTCAACTGGAAGATAATTGTCAAGTAAGCATCTGTAACTATTAACTTAAAGCTGAGTGAAGCCACTTCAGTAATAGGATTCAACAGAACTTCCAATTTAAATTGTTACCCAAAAGATTGTTTTTTTCCATTCCTCGGGTATAGACAGGTTTAGCTGTTTATAAGCAGGCATATTGTTTTCAATACATAACATATATTTAGAGCGGGCTTTGGGTCAGTCCCCTGCTCAAGAGTGGATGGCTTCCATGTCTTTTTAATTATCTGCTCTTTATTCAATAGCTTCACACGCTATTCTTTGGTTTCTCTCCACTACCAACATTTGAGTGTCCTAATGCTATGAGTTATGAGTTGCATCCTTTCACTGCGTATTCAAGGAGATTTATTTTTATTTTGGTTCAAGCACTCCATGGCAATGCCTGCATTTCATGGTTCTCTACATCTTTTCCACTTCCTCCCAAGCATTCTCTCTTTACTCCACAGTGCTCCCCACCCACCTTGTTTCCCATCATACTCTCTGTTTTTTAAAACATTTTTTTAACTGTATTTAGTATTTATTAGTTTTAGAATCCAAGTCCTGGCAGCTACAAAGTTCTTCCAGGCCACATGCTCATTTGTCCCCCGCTCCCTTATTCTCCCATCAGGGCAACTCACTCCACTTCTCTTTTTGATTCCATATACCTTCGCTGTTAAATGAAACAGAATTGCACAGAGTGGTTGTTAGACCTGACAGCAGTAGGGTGGCCATCCCCCAACGTTTTGCCTTCCTCCCTTCACTTTTCTGACACTGTTATTGCTAGTTTTAGGACTCTGCACACTTTGCCACTGCTAACCAGTGCTAAAGTGCTTATGCTCTCTCCCTTAAGCATGGTGACATTGGTTCATTCCCAATTGGCATATTTAATTTACTAGTAAGTCCCTAGTATGGTGCACTACATGTGCCCAGGGCCTGTAAATTGAGTGCTACAAGTGGGCCTGCAGCACTGGTTGTGCCACCCACATAAGTAGCCACTTAACCATGTCTTAGGTCTGCCATTGCAAGGCCTGTGTGTGCAGTTTCACTGCCGCTTCGACTAGTCATTTAAACATACTTGCCAAGCATTAAATTCCCCGTTTTCTACACATAAGTCACCCGTAAGGTAGGCCCCATGTAACCATTAGGGCAGGGTGCTATGTAGGTAAAAGGCAGGACATGTACATGTGTGTTTTATATGTCCTGGTTGTGGAAAACTCCTAAATTCATTTTCCACTACTGTGAGGCCTGCTCATTTCATAGGATAGCATTAGGGCTACCCTCATATACTGTTTGAGTGGCAAATTCTGATCCAAGAAGGGTAAATAGGTCACATTTAGTATGACCAGCATGTTAATAGAAAATCCTGCTTATTGATGAGGTTAGATTTTATATAACTATGTTACAAATGCTACTTTTAGAAAGTGAGCATTTCTCTGCACTTAAAATCCATCTGTGCCTTACAGCCTGTCTCCAATCAACGTCTGGGCTGCACTGGTTGACAGCTTACTTGTGCATTTCACCCAGACAACCACAAACACAGGATACTCAGTCACACCTGCACTCATCTGCATACTGAATGTGACTTCCTGGGATTGAAGAGTGGAGATCCTGACACTTACATATCAAAGACTAGTGGCCTGCCCTCACACAATGGACTGCCAAACCCCCTACTGGGACCCTGGCAGATGGACCTGTACTGAAACGGGACCTTGTGCACTTCAAAACCATTCTTTGAAGTCTCCCCCACTTCAAAGGCATTTTTGGGTATATAAACAGGTTCCCTGACCCCACCAAATCAGATACGTCTGGACCTGAACCTGCAACCTGTTAAGAGGAACTGGCTGCCCAAAAGACTCATCTGGAGTCTTTTGCTAAGAAGAACTGCTGCCCTGCATTTGCTCTGCTGCCCTGCTGCCCTGCTGCCCTGCTGCCCTCTTACTTTGCTGAGAAGTGCTCTCCAAGGGTGACTTGGATTGAGCATGCTTCCTGTTTTCTGAATTCTCAGGGCCAAAAAGATTTAGGTGGTCATTCTGACCTCGGCGGTAAAAGGCGCCTACCGCCGGTCAGAAATCCTCCATAATCCCGCCGCGGTCGCGGAAACCCGCCACAGTCATTCTGACCCGCAGAAGGCAAACCTCCGAAAATCCGACCGCCACAACAGACCGCCAGACCAGCGGTCGGCGGAAAAGTGGAGGTGACAAAACCTCCACCGCCACGCCAACAGAAATACGCCCATGCCATTACGACCCACGAATCCACGCGGCGGTCATTCAAACGCGGTATTCCATTGGCGGGACACACCGCCGCGGTCAGAATACACACAAACGAACAAAACTCAGCCACATTGGACGATTTGAATCCCACACACCTGATACACATACACACACCACTCCCACACACACAATACAATATAAAACACACACCCACATCACCCACAAACCCCTACGCTAAAAAATTCTGAAAGAAGGCCAGAGCGAGACACCAGCATCCACAAACTAACAGCCACAGCCACTCAACACCATCACCCACACACTATCCACACACAAAACAACACACACCACCACACTCAACTCACTTAAATACACATACTCCACCCCACACATCATACACACCACCCCATGGTACCCCAAAGACAACCCCGCTTCACAGACGAAGAACTCAGGGTCATGGTGGAGGAAATCGTTCGGGTAGAGCCCCAGCTGTTCGGCACACAGATACAATACACCAGCATTGCCCGGAGGACGGAGCTATGGCAGAGGATTGTCGACAGGGTCAACGCAGTGGGACAGCACCCCAGAAATCGGGAAGACATCAGGAAGCGATGGAACGACCTACGGGGGAAGGTGCGTTCCATGGTATCCAGGCACAACATCGCCGTGCAGAAGACTGGCGGAGGACCCCCACCTCAACCCCCACAATTCACATCATGGGAGGAGGAAGTCTTGAACATCCTGCATCCTGACGGCCTCGCAGGAGTCGGCGGAGGAATGGATACTGGTAAGTTGAAGCTTCAATACTGCTTCCCCCCCACCTGCATGCCAAATCAGACCCCAACCCTCACCCCCATCCTCGAACCCCACCCTCACCCCCACCCCCATCCTCACCCCCACCACCATCCTCACCCCCACCCCCAGCACACCTATTCCCCGCCAATGTCTCACCATCACAACCCACACATCCCAAAACCTAGGCCTGCATGCGTCCACTAAGCATGGACACCCATCACCAAAGCATGCCCAATGCATATACACATCCCCCCCACAAGCCACCCTCACCAAAGCCCCCACACACGAATGCCAGCACTTGGGGACACGAGAACCCATAGATACACCCATATGCCACTCATTGAAACTATAACCATACCTCTATACCCCTGCAGGACCCGACCGCCAACACACCGCGGCGGAGGGGCCAGAATTCTCCACACCCCCCACCCAAGAGGCCGTCAGCGATGACAGCAGCTCTGTCGACCTGGACACCGATGACCAGCCCGGACCATCGGGGACCTCTGGACAGTCGGTTCCCCTCACACAGGCCCAGGCCACTACAGACCCAAACCCCTCTGGGAACACCAGCACAGCTCCCACCCAGCGGGCCCATGCCTCTGTCTCCAGGGCGCGTCAATCTGCGGTGTGTCTACCACTACAGGGCACCCAGGATAACCCACCACCCCAACAACAACAGGGACCTGGGGGCAGTGGTAGTGGGCACACCGGCCAGGGGGCAGAGGCCCAGGGAAACGGGGGAACTCGGAGGGCAGCTGTGCGACAGGGGGGGGAGGAGAGGCCCAGGGAACCCACTCTCCACGAGGTCCTCACCACCATCATGGGAGCATACAACCGCTCCCAGGAGACGATGGCGACGGTACTGGCCCGGTTCCAGGAGATCCAGACACTGCAGGAGGAACACTATCGGGGGTACAGGGAGGACATCAGAGCCATCAATACCACCCTGGTTACCATGGTAGGGCTGCTGCAGGACCTCGTCAACACCAGGGCGGACACTGAACAACACCCAAGGGCCCCTGCCACTAGCCTGGACCAAGAACAGCCAACCACCTCCGCCGGCGCTAGTGGACAGGAGGCCCCCGCACAGCAGCAGCCCACCAGACCCCCACCTCCTGCAGGAGAAGAACCACCCCGCAAGAGGGCCCTGAGATCTCGCAAGAAGACAGAGTAGGATGTCAAGACCCCCGCCAGCAATGGATACCACCTGATGTCATCCCACTGTCCCACATTGTCACCCTGTCCATCCTTGAACTGCCCATGCTCCATCTCTCCACAGGCCTCTGGACAATGCACCTGTGTGACTGTTACTCTGGACTCTGCCATGGACATTCCTTCACCATAGCCCCCACCCACTTGAAACCACCCATCCCATTTTGAGCACTTAAATAAACACCTATTTTGCACCAAAATATCTGGAGTCTGGCTGTGATTTCAATATATTGTAATTGACATGACAGTGCAAATATGTCCTTGTACATGGTGAAGTCAACAAACAGCTGCCACAAAGCTGTAGTCCATGGGGAAACGAAGCACAGGACTCGTAGTGGGGACCCCAGATCTGAAATAGGGAGGGAAAAGCCAAAACTCAGTCATCATACACTGGGGCAAATAGACAGGCAGCAGAGATGCAGGAGAGTAGTTAACATTTACTAAATTATCTTTGAAATGTTACCTGTGTCCTATTGGAAGTACTGTTCAATGATTCTGTCCCTGTTGTCTGTTTCAGCCCCGTCGTCTTCCTCCTCGTCACTCTCCTCAGGTTCCACCGCTGCCACAACACCACCGTCTCGACCATCCTCCTGCAGGAAAGGCACCTGGCGGCGCAAAGCCAGGTTGTGAAGCATGCAGCAGGCCACGATGATGTGACACACCTTCTTAGGTGAGTACATTAGGGATCCATCTGTCATATGCAGGCACCTAAACCTGGCCTTTAGGAGGCCAAAGGTGCGTTCGATCACCCTCCTAGTACGCCCATGGGCCTCATTGTACCGTTCCTCTGCCCTGGTCCGGGGATTCCTTACTGGGGTCAGTAGCCACGACAGGTTGGGGTACCCAGAGTCCCCCACTAGCCATACACGGTGTCTCTGTAGCTGTTCCATCACGTAAGGGATGCTGCTATTCCTGAGGATGTAGGCGTCATGCACTGACCCTGGGAATTTGGCATTTACATGCGAGATGTACTGGTCAGCCAAACACACCACCTGGATGTTCATTGAATGGTAATTTTTTCTGTTCCTGTACACCTGCTCCCTGTCTCTTGGGGGAACCAAAGCCACATGGGTCCCATCAATGGCACCAATTACGTTGGGAATATGTCCAAGGGCGTAGAAATCACCCTTCACTGTAGCCAATTCGCCCACCTCAGGGAAAATGATGTAGCTCCTCACGGATTTCATCAGGGCAGACAACACTCTGGATAACACCTTCGAAAACATGGGCTGAGACATCCCAGAAGCAATTCCCACGGTTGCCTGAAATGACCCACTTGCCAAGAAATGGAGTACTGACATGACCTGCACCAGAGGGGGAATCCCTGTGGGTTGGCGGATGGGGGACATCAGGTCGGGCTCCAGCTGGGCACACAGTTCATGGATAGTGGCACGGTTAAGACGGTAGGTCAGGATAATGTGGCGTTCTTCCATTGTCGACAGATCCACCAGCGGTCGGTACACGGGAGGATTCATCCGTCTCCTCGCCCAACCCAGCGGACGGTGCCTAGGAAGGACAACATGGAGCACACAGTCAAGCAACCCACAGGTACGTACTCACAGCTAGCACAGTAAACGATTCTCTATGCAGTGAATGGCGTGTCTGAGTGGCTATGCAAGGCCTAGGCCTGTGTGACGCAGTTGAAATTGAGCCATGTGGGCCCTGGAAATGGCGGCTGCCTGACCTGTGAAGTGTGACAATGGGATGTGAGGTCAATGCGCTGGCGTGGCACACCGCGGCGGGCGGCGGGCCAAGACCGCGGCGCCAAGCCGCATTGGTTAACATTGAAGCCTATGGGTTTCAGGAGCCAATGGCGAAGGGCGCCGGCGGTGGCGGGACGCACCGCCGCGGTACGCACCGCCGCGGACGTGACCGCCATTTTCTATCTACTTATCCACTTGCGACTTGAACTTTCACAGGAGAGGACCTATACTGCAAGTGTTGCTGTGACCTCGGTCTGGAAGGGACAATGGCTGCTGCGCCTGGGGAAAGGGCCCCTGCCTTCACTGGAGAGGAGTTGGAGAAACTTGTGGATGGGGTCCTCCCCCAGTATGCGCTACTCTACGGTCCTCCAGACCAACAAGTGAGTTTAATTCAATCTGGATTTGGGGCCACTGGCTGGCTGGGGGGCCTGGCGGGGGGCCTGGCGGGGATGGGGGGCATGTTGGGCCTGGCGGGGGGCATGGCGGGGGGCCTGGCGGGGATGGGGGGCATGTTGGGCCTGGCGGGGGGCATGGCGGGGGCCTGGCGGGGATGGGGGGCATGTTGGGCCTGGCGGGGGGCATGGCGGGGATGGGGGGCATGTTGGGCCTGGCGGGGGGCATGGCGGGGGGCCTGGCGGGGATGGGGGGCGTTGGGCCACTGGCAAGGAAAATGCTGACAAACTTGAACGTGGTATTTCTCCCTCCCTGTACGTGTCACATAGGTCCGCGCCCATGAGAAGATCGGGATTTGGCGTGCCATCGCCAAGGAAGTCCGGACCCTGGGGGTCCACCATCGACGGGGCACCCACTGCCGCAAGAGGTGGGAGGACATCCGCCGCGGGACCAAGAAGACCGCCGAGTCTCTGCTGGGGATGGCCTCCCAACGTAGGCGGGGTGCCTGCCGTCAACTGAGCCCCCTGATGTTCCGGATCCTGGCGGTGGCCTACCCTGATTTGGATGGGCGCGTGAGGGCAGCACAGCAGACACAAGGGGGTGAGTCCAAGCATTATCTACTCTGTTGTCGCGCAGTGGAGGTGTCTGGGTGGGGGAGGAGGGCTGGGGGTCCCCCTAGGCCAGGGCGATATCTGTAGGCTGGGCACCCCCGTAAGCCCCTGTGTCCCCAGCCACCACCCTCAGTAGTTTGTCAGTACAGCCATCCCTGGGGCGTGTCATCCATGGGTGCAGTTGTCAACTCTAGGCGTGTAGGGCATGTTCCACGGAATGCGTAGCGGACCCCAAGTGCGCAACTTAGTGCAGGGGGCATCTGTGTCTGTCATGTCCGCTAACTGTACCGGAGATCCATGTAATCAATATCCCTTTATTTCTCTCTCCCCCCCCCTTTTTGTTTGTCTTTCTGTGCTTGTGTGCATCAGCATCATCAGGCGGAGGAGAAGTGGCATCGGGGCAGGAGGGAGCTGCATCTCACATGGCCCAGGAGGGCCATGCCACAGAGTCAGACTGGACCAGTGAGACGGAGGGCGAGGGGAGCTCCACGACGGGGACGACTGGACCCTGCAGCGACACGGACACGTCCTCGGAAGGGGGCTCCCTTGCGGGGGTGGCACCATCCGTGCCCCCCGCCATTACAGGTACAGCCGCCACCCAGCGCACCATCTCCGCCCTCCCAGCAGCCCCTCAGCGTTCGCCCCGTGCCCGCTCTGCCAGGAAGCCGGGCATCTCCTTCGCCCCAGGCACCTCAGGCCCTGCCCCTGTTACCCCCGCTGCCCTCAGTGAGGAGGTCATTGACCTCCTCCGAACGCTCATTGTTGGGCAGACTACCCTTTTGAATGCCATCCAGGGGGTGGAGAGGGAGGTTCATCGCAGCAATGCGTACCTGGAGGGCATTCATTCGGGTCAGGCTGCCCATCAGCGATCGTTCCAGGCTCTGGCTTCAGCACTGACGGCAGCCATTGTCCCTGTCTCCTGCCTGCCTCTACTAACTCCCTCCTCCCAGTCTCCTGTTCCTCTGCCTGTCCCACCCACACCATCAGACCAGCCTGCACACACCTCAACACCCAAGAGAAGCTCATCCAAACATAAGCACCACAGATCACGCAGACATTCACACACGCAACATTCCGATGCAGACATGCCAACAGTCACTACCACCTCTGTGACCCCCACCTCCTCGTCTCCCTCCTCCCTCCCTGTGACGTCTACACTCACACCTCCATTCACCTCACCATCAGCCAGTGTTTCCATCACCAGCACACCCTCCACTCCAGTCCGCACACGTGCAGTCACCACCCCCACTGCCATTTACACGTCCCCTGTGTCCTCTCCCACTGTGTCTGTCACCCCCTCTTCCACACCACACAAACGCAGCCACCCACCCACCCAACAGCCATCCACCTCACGACAGCCTATCCCTCCTGCACCTGCACCCAAAGACAGCAAACGTGACTCACCTACAACCACATCCTCACCCTCCACTCCCATTCCCACTGTACCTACCACTCTCCATTGTCCCAAGAAGCTCTTCCTCGCCACTACTAACTTCTTTCCTGACCCTGAGCCCCCCCCTCCTTCTCGTCGGGGTAAGAAGAGCACCTCAGCCACCACCAGCCCTGCAGCCCCCTTGACAAGGGTGCAGGGGTATTGGAGCCCGCCAGCCCGCATGTCTGGATCTTCGCCCAGCAGCAAGGGGACAGCCAGCCCACCCCCTGGGAAGAGGAGCAGAAGGCGGAAGGGGCGCCGCAGGAGCCCGCCTTCTACATGCCCCCCGGACACCACCCAGAGACAGTCACCAGCCACAGCTCCAAAGGGAGGAAAGGGCCACAGGCCCACGACTAAGGAGGGCAAGGGCAGCAAGTCGGAGAGGTCAGGCAGCAGGCCTGCTGCCCAGGAGGAGCCCACAACCCCCATAGCCGCTGCCCCGGGAGGAACCGGCATAGCTGCCCCGGGAGAGCCCACCACCCCCATAGCCGCTGCCCAGGGAGGACCCAGCCCAGCTGGCCAGGAGGGCCCCACCACCCACAGCCCAGGTGGGCATTGAAGGAGCACCATCCCCGCTGCCCAGGAGGGCACCACCAGGCAATGAACAGTTGGCCATAGACCGGCCGCCATCTCCAGAACCGCTGAACTGGGCCCCGCCGTCTCAAGAACCGCACCGCTGGGCCCCGCCGTCTCAAGAACCGCTGAGCTGGGCCCCGCCGTCTCAAGAACCGCTGAACTGGGCCCCGCCGTCTCAAGAACCGCTGAACTGGGCCCCGCCGTCTCAAGAACCGCTGAACTGGGCCCTTCAAGGCAAGGAGCGCTGAACTGGGCCCCGCCGTCTCCAGAACCGCTGAACTGGGCCCCACCGTCTCAAGCACCGCTCCGCTGGGCCCCGCCGTCTCAAGAACCGCTGAACTGGGCCCCGCCGTCTCAAGCACCGCTCCGCTGGGCCCCGCCGTCTCAAGAACCGCTGAACTGGGCCCTTCAAGGCAAGGAGCGCTGAACTGGGCCCCGCCGTCTCAAGAACCGCTGAACTGGGCCCCGCCGTCTCAAGCACCGCTCCGCTGGGCCCCGCCGTCTCAAGAACCGCTGAACTGGGCCCCGCCGTCTCAAGCACCGCTCCGCTGGGCCCCGCCGTCTCAAGAACCGCTGAACTGGGCCCTTCAAGGCAAGAACCGCTGAACTGGGCCCTTCAAGGCAAGAACCGCTGAACTGGGCCCCGCCGTCTCCAGCACCGCTCCGCTGGGGACCGCCGTCTCAAGAACCGCTGAACTGGGCCCTTCAAGGCAAGGAGCGCTGAACTGGGCCCCGCCGTCTCCAGAACCGCTGAACTGGGCCCCGCCGTCTCAAGCACCGCTCCTCTGGGCCCCGCCGTCTCAGGAACCGCTGAACTGGGCCCTTCAAGGCAAGAACCGCTGGCCCTTTGGCAGACGTGGCAGGGCAGGATCTATCTCGGGCAGGGCTGCAGGATGTCCTCTGGCCAACTTGCCTCCTCCAGTGGCAGTGGGGTCTGTTATGGACTGTATGGACTGTGGCTTTGCTCTCCCCAGGATGGCCCAGTGGGCAGGCCACCCACTGTATGGACTGTATGGACTGTGGCTTTGCTCTCCCCAGGATGGCCCAGTGGGCAGGCCACCCACTGTATGGACTGTATGGACTGTGGCTTTGCTCTCCCCAGGATGGCCCAGTGGGCAGGCCACCCACTGTATGGACTGTATGGACTGTGGCTTTGCTCTCCCCAGGATGGCCCAGTGGGCAGGCCACCCACTGTATGGACTGTTTGGACTGTGGCTTTGCTCTCCCCAGGATGGCCCAGTGGGCAGGCCACCCACTGTATGGACTGTATGGACTGTGGCTTTGCTCTCCCCAGGATGGCCCAGTGGGCAGGCCACCCACTGTATGGACTGTATGGACTGTGGCTTTGCTCTCCCCAGGATGGCCCAGTGGGCAGGCCACCCACTGTATGGACTGTATGGACTGTGGCTTTGCTCTCCCCAGGATGGCCCAGTGGGCAGGCCACCCACTGTATGGACTGTATGGACTGTGGCTTTGCTCTCCCCAGGATGGCCCAGTGGGCAGGCCACCCACTGTATGGACTGTTTGGACTGTGGCTTTGCTCTCCCCAGGATGGCCTAGTGGTCATGGAGTCCCCTCGTGGATCTGGCGTTGTGTACTCAAGTGGCTGAGGTGCCCCCCCTTCCCTTCCCCCTGAGGTGCCTGTCCTATTTTCTTTCTGATGCCCCTGCAGTGTTCTCTCCGTGGAGTTCTTGTCGTGGGACTGGGCCTTGCCCCTTTGCACAGGACCCCTGTGATCCACGGACAGTGGTTGGACTACATTTAGTAGCTGTATATATTTTGTACATAGTTTATTTATTTATTGGGATTACTGGTGTCCATATTTCAATATATCTGCCCGTTTATGATCTCTTCTTTTGGTCTTTGCATTATTTCGGTGGGGGGTGGTTTGTGGGTTGTGACAGTGATCTGTGGGAATGCATTGATGTGTGTGTTGTAGTGGGTGTGGGTGGGTGGGTGTGTGCCGGTAATCTTTTCCCTCCCCTGTGTCGTAGGTGCAGTACTCACCGATGTCTTCCGCGCCGCCGGGCGTGCTCCTGGTATATGAGCAGGTATAGGAGTGCGGGGATGACCTGCAACTCTGGTTCCATACTGCCGGAATCTCGCGTGGAGTGCGTAGAGGTGAGCGTTTTCCCGTTCGTAGTCTGTTTCCGCCGTGTTCTTATCGGCGGTGCTCCCGCCCCGGAAAAGGTGGCGGATTGGTGGGTCGTAATAGGGTGGGCGGTACATTGTCTGCCGCCTGGCTGTTGGCGGGAACCGCCGCGCTGTTTGTTTGTACCGCCGTGGCGGGCGGAGTGTTAAGTTGGCGGGCTGTGTTGGCGGTTCCCGCCAGGGTCAGAATTGCATATTTTAGACCGCCGGCCTGTTGGCAGCTTGGCCGCCGCTTTATCACCGACCGCCAGGGTCAGAATGAGGGCCTTAATCTCTTCAGGAAACTCCTTGTGCACCAAAAATCGATGCACAGTCTGCCGGAAACAACGCATAGCCTGTCTTGCGATGAGAAAATCGCCGCACAGCTGAATCGGAACAATGCAGCCCGACTACCCGAGTGAAGATTTGACGCAGAGCCTGCCTTGCGACCAGAAATTCAGCGCACAGCCCTACCGGATCGACGCACAGCTGAACCGGAATGACGCAGCCTGACTTCCCGAGTGAAGAATTGATACAGCGCATGCCGTGCAATAGAAAATTCAACACATCACCATCCCAGATCGATGCAAGGCCTGTGACTTCATCCCGCCTGCCCAGGATTTCCACATATCGTCCCTGGGTGTCAAAAAGATGCCCGCATCGCAGTGAAGAACCAAGGCTGCGCGCCGGAAATCAACGCAAAGCCCCTTGCATCATGGAAATTTCATCGCACACCCTATTTTTCCACACAACTCCTCGTCTGTGGTCTACGTGTGTTATTTGTTACGCAAATCAGGCACTTTGGGCAAACAAGAGACAACTGTTGATTTCTTAGATTTAAGACTCTTTTATATCTTGCAAAAGTGATATCTCAACGTGTGCTTATTGAGTCTTTATCATTTTGACCTTAATTTAACAAGATAAATATCTTATATTTTTCTAAGCCCTTTGTGCTGTATTTTTGTGGTGTTTTCACTGTGTTACTATATGATTTATTGCACAAATACTTTACACATTGCCTTCTAAGTTAAGCCTGAATGCTCAGTGCCGAGCTACCAGAGGGTGGGCACAGGATCATTTGGATTGTATGTGACTTACCCTGACTAGGATTGTGGTCCCTACTTGGACAAAGGTGTATACCTCTGCCAACTAGAGACCCCATTTCTAACAGTGGTGAAATAAATTGTCATGTCTTGCAGTGTAATTGGTCAAGAGTGTTAAATACAGTGACCCATTTTGACTCAGACCAGCCCAGCATAAAAACATTTTGCTGTATCAAACGTTGCAGCGTGCAGATGTGTGATGCACAACCCCACTATGATTTAAAACTTGGAAAAACTCTGTGTGTGCAAAGAAGCTACACACATGATATAAAACAGATGGTATTTAGCGACTGCTCAATACATTAATGCTCATGCAAAACCTAATAGGGAAGAAAACATAATCCAATAATTTAGAATAGTTGATTGCTTTTAGAATGGTTAGCAGACACCACAGATGAGAGAACAAAGAGAAAGCATGCTATTTTAGAGTACCATCTTCTTGGATTACTATTAATGATTTATCTTCCCCAATTAGAGATACTGTGTTTGTCTTGTTGGTTTCAGACTCTGAAATGAAATAAATTTAAAAGAAACTCCCAATTTTATGAAAGATAGCTTCTTTTGCTTGTGATTGGAACGACTGGTGAATAATTCATCCCCAGATCATATAAAATATTTATTGACCAAAATGTATTTAATGAGGAGTAGAACCATATTTATACTATACCTTGCTTGGCCGGAGTTCGATGTTAAGCAACATTAATCAAAGCTTGTTTAAATCCATTGTAATGCATGCCATAATATGAATCATGAATTCGGCAATAGGTCACCTGCATTAGCAGGACAATAGACAGGAATGGGTCTTTAGTAGTAGTGAGTGCAGGGTTGATTTGAAATTGAAAAATGTGCTTGTGGGCTGCGCATTTACTTTGCAGTGTAATTGAAAACATTTGTCATTGTGGATGCCCATGTTATGACAAACAGATTTCGATTTTATTATTTTTAAATGGTACACCATTAATTGATTCTGGGCATTAAGTATTAGGATCAACTATTTTTAATCAAGTAAGGTTTGTAAGTGAATAGTTTAAACTATGTAAACTCTACAAACCTTGCCATTCGCAGTGGTTATTCCTTAGTCATGGTCAGGAGCCGGAAAAATAATTTAAAAAGATTACTGTACTATACACAGTGTTTTCAACATACAGTATGTGGGATCACACTGGATTCACAAACAGGTATATGTACTTTTGCAAAGGACAAATTGGCCTTCGAAAATGAGTGGCAGACAATCTTTAACCTGAGGCCCCGACACGCAAGGTGATATGTTCATAGCATTAACCAAACCATATATGTTTAAAAAAAGCAATGCACCACGTTTTGGACTGGACTGGTATCTGTCTGTCACTCTGGCAATGCCAGATGAGCCAGCTTGAGAGGGCCAGTGTGTAGGTCGAACAGAGCCCACACACTGGCCCTTTCATGCCAGCGCATCTAGCAGTGCAAGAGTGTCATAATGTGCGATAGGTCAGTCCACCACTGATGCCCCCTGATGAAACCGCTTGGGCATGATGACGTGGCCTGCTGACGGCCCCAGCCTCTCACCCACGTAACCCTTTCTCAGAAGCGAGCATTTGTAACTTCAACGAGCCTTAAAATCCCAAGCATGTCAAAGTTTAGATTGACAGCTCCAACCCAATGTCAGGAGTGCAAGGGTAAATTTGAACTTCATCACTAATGAATTTCATGGGCCGTGGAGTAAGGGTACTGCAATGTGGATAAGGTCCCAGACTTACTAATGCCAAGGCGCTAATGAGATTCAAAGATGTACAAAGCAGTACATGCTATTTGTTGTCCAGTGCAAAAGGGGCGTTGTGTTGAAAAGGTACTCTTTTCACAGCATTAGAAATATTTTGTGCTGCTTTGCACCGCTTTGCGGAAAATAAATTTTACTGGGGAGGAGCACTGCAAACACCATAGGCTTCTGAGGCAGCCACAATGGGTTGCGGATCAAACATTAAAGTCTGTTTGAAGTAGGTGCACACAAAGGAAAAAGCGTTTCAATTTCTGAAAAAAACAAAACAATGCATTTCACGCATGCTGAAGTGCAAAACACACATCCAGCTCATTGGAACCTTCTAATTGTTAATACAAATGAAATTGTAATGAAAGGATACGCCTCGTATATCTCCAATGCTATACACTACACACCTGCCTCTGACAGCCTTCTTTGAGCACCACCGTAGGATATGAAATCAGAAGCCGGGTACTACATCGTATTGTCCCCTTGCAGAACACAGCAAAGGACATTTGGATGCTATACTGAGTTGTGTGAAAAATAAGTAAATCTGGGCCAGGGTGTTTTTCTTGTCTCCATCCTGAACTGCACTTTCCATGCCTCCAGCCGAAATCAATGTGTGAACAGCCAAAACGGAACTGGAGGAGTCAAATCAGAGTGAGGCTCATGGATGCACTATAATCAACAGGTTTTATTTAGGGTGCAAAATGTAATGTGTGCCAATGTGTGCACAAAACAATTTGGGGCATATTTATACTCTGTTTGCGCTGAATTAGCGTCATTTTTTTACGCAAATTCAGTGCAAGTTCAACGCCATATTTATATTTTGACACTAGACCTGTCTAGCTTCAAAATATTGAGATTAACATAATTTTTCAGATGCGTGAAACCTCCTTGTGTCAATGAGATGCAAGGTAGGCGTTCCCATCCAAAAAATTACTCAGACACCCTAGCACCGTATTTATCCACCCGGGCAAAAAACATGCACGTGTGGAAAGCGGACCCAAAAAATTAAGTTAACTCCAATTTGCATCAAAATTTAACATCTGGGTCAGGGCAGGCATTAAAATTAGGCAAACACACCACTACTTAAGGAGAACACACAGAAGCAACATTACCAACCCACAGGAGAAGATGGAGGTGATAATGATCCAGCTTGCAAGATAGCACAGAGGACAGCAACAACTCCAGCAATCACTACCACTACAACACAGCCCACAAAGACAACGCAGAAGGCAGGAGAGGGTCTTCAGAACCAGGACAACCCTCCTTATCCTCAGGGACCTGGACATTATTAGGCCCTACAGACTGAACTGGCAAGCCATACTACACTTGCTGCACCCCATTGAGCCACAAATTACAGCCAGCCTGCAGACCCCACACAACATAACAACTGTGACAAAGCTGATAGCTGTCCTGCACATGCTGGCAAATGGTTCCGTTCAAGCAATGTGTGTCCTGGTTACTGGTGCCTCACAGCCTTCGTTCTCTGCATTCCTGCAAAAGGTGTTAGATGCTATCCTCTCCCTGACATCCCGCCACATCAGCTTCCTCAACACCCAGCAAAAGCAGCACAAGAACAAACAGGGGTTCTATCAAATCCATGGCTTCCTGCATGTGCTCAGTGCAATTGACTGCACCCATGGCCGGCTCGTACCACCTGCAGCAACAGAGCACTTATACCGGAATTGCAAGCACACGCATTCCATTAATGTGCAGGGCATAGTGGACCCCCGGGGCCTAGTCATAAACATTTTGGCCAAGTATCCTGGGAGTGTCCATGATGCCTACATATTTCGGCACAGCAGGATCAATGAACAATTCCAGGATGGACAATTTGGAAATAGCCTACTTGTGGGTAAGTCATCAAATCTAGCAATATACACACAACACACCAACCCTGTTGGACACACAAGACATACACCACTACATTAACACATGGCCAGGGTAACACACATGTGCAGGTGACAACACATATGCACTATGCTGTAGCACAGCACAATCAGGGCACACCACAAACACATACACCCACATGTACGTAACACACCCAAAACTTGACAGGCACACTGCAGGGAGGACAGGTGCAGACATATACCCTTTGCTAACAGTAGAACGACACAGACCACTACAAGTGCCCACAGTTTGCCTACTATGTACACTTCACACACAGTACAGCAAACAAAGAATAGCACAGACATGTCAATGGCATACACCATGCCCATGTCATGTGACTTCAATATAGGCACAGATCCCTCAAGTCATGCAGTGCAAATCACTGTCAGAACAAATATCAAATACCAAACAACTTGCCCCTATACCAACTACATCTCATCAACACATGCCTGTCTTACCTGTAGTGTGCAGAGAGATCTGCCTGTTGCATTGGCTCACACACATAGGAATACAAGATCAATGCCCATCACATACCATGTGCCAGATATATGATAAGTGGTACCACACCTACTGTAGGGCCACCTCACATGCAATACTCACTGACTCACAACACCATCAAGTCTGTACAAGATACTATAAATGGCCCAACATTGGGCAGAGTCACTGTCAGACAGTGCAGATCATGGATGCCCTAGTGGGACCCAGTATGAGAAAACAGGACATCACTGACCTCACCTGCACCGTGCCAAGGGGCACATTTGCTAAGTAGTTGAGCTCTATCCCATAGCCTAAACTGCATGTATCAACAGCATAAATGCTGATTAATGTTTTGGAAGATAGGAGAGACACTGGTAGTTATGTTGATCATCCTATAACAATGGGATACACACACATCCACACCTCATAGCTGCTATAAACTTTAGCTTCCACTCTGGATCACCAAGGGACCTATGTAATAGCCCACAGTACCATTGTTATGGCCTGCACTGTATGTACAACTTGGCAGATGACCATTTTATAATGACTTAAAGCCACATTGTAAATCGGCCACCCTCGCATGCTGTATGTAGTGTGGAAGGGGTGTGCAATGCGTGTCTCTGCAGGTCTGTCACCACAAGATACATAGCATGTTGATGCTGACTGAGATGTAGCTGTCACCTAAAACCTGAGGAAGTGGCAACAACAAACACCACCCCAGAGTTGCTGTATGCAGGTTGCAATAAGGAAGTAGACTGTGCTTTAAACTCAGATGATTGTGCCCCCTATGCAAGCTGCATACTGCTGCATACACAGAGAGAGTCAATTGCCCATGATATCAGCATATGTATAGGGCGGTGTTACTTCCTGCACAGACACATCCACCTCCACAAGGCAGCTAGCCCAGTACCCTGGTACAAGATAGGTAGTGTTGCTGCACAGCTGCATACGAGCAACTGGCGCAGGGGACAACAAAGGGTTGCTAAGTAACATGTGACACATGGGGCATTCTTGCATAGTCAAAATGTTGCAGGACAGTGCAGCCAATTTTGGAGGCGTGTTGTGCATTCTCACATACCAATTTCGAAGGCCCTAAGTGTCACACATCATCTGCAAGGACACATGTCAACATTGATGGGCTGTCCAGGCTCTGTAGTGCTACCATGTTGCCTCTGCATCAGACCCCATTGTGTTGTGAGGATATGTCATGTCCACTCTAGTGATAGCACACTGAGACACAGGTGCACTACACAATGCATGGTACATACATTATGACCATAAGTTTGGAATCCAAATCATATGTCCCAGGTCCTTGAGCCAAACAAGAGATTGTCATATCCAACAACCCATTCACGAGAAGACATTACACAGGGATAGGAACTCACACCATACCACAAATACATATGAGTCACAACCAGCTCAAAATATCTACCGCCATGCTAAATGACATACCTGTGGCAAGCCCTAACAACAACTAACTCCATTAATCTTTTGCAGCGGATCAGGGTTATGGCATACACCCATGGATAATGACACCATTTCCCAACCCAAGCACAGCAGAAAAGCGTGCATATACTGAGGTACATCGGAGGACATGGACTATTGCGGAGAGGACATTTAGCATCCTGACGTCCAGATTCAGATGCCTGGACATCACAGGAGGCAGCCTCCTATTTGCCCCACACATTGTCTGCAAGATAATTATCACATGTGCTACCCTGCACAACATATGTGTGCGGATGAACGTCCCCTTATATGAGCAGGTTGATGACCTACCTGAGGAGGAGGAGGAGGATGATGGTGGAGAAGAAAATGAGGGGGAATAGCACAACACAGCTGCTGGGATACGCCACAGACTGCACATCGTTGAGAACTTCTTCTTGTAATAATCAAGTAACTCACTTTGTACATTTTGTCAATAAACATCTCACTTATTCACAAAATCTGGCTTTGGTCTCTTCAATCTACGCAACATATACCACAGGATTGTGACTCTAACCTCAGTGAGCATGTCACAAACACTAATCTGATGAGTACAGTAGCAACATCACATGTGATGCATAAGATTCACCTTCTACCATCACACATATCACAAATAGCCTCATCCCTTCAATCAATCAATCAATCATAGTGTTTATAAAGCGCGCTATGTACCCGTCAGGGTTTCGAGGCGCTGAGAGGGGGGGGGGGGAGCGCTGCTGATTTAGCGGTCGAAGAGCCAGGTCTTGAGGAGCCTTCTGAATGTGACAACTGAAGGACACAATCTATGGACCACAACATATTATTTACATCCACGTTGACAACATGTACAACAATAGCTCATCACACACAACTACAACATGTCCAAATAGGAGGTAAACAAGGGGCCCACACATGAGGCAGTGGATGTCAATATATGGTGATACTGTAATGTTTGAATTGACCACTGACACAACTCAGTGTGAGAGTTTCAATGCCTGCATGGAGCATGTGTGACAAGGGGGGACATCATTGGTGACAATGGTCATCATGATTAGCCCAGGTACGACAAGCAATGGAAGAATTTGAGCCTGCTCAGTACATCCATGGAAATCAGTCCTGGCACTGCCATGGGGCCCGATCCTGATACATGGGTATTCCGTTGCTTCATGTGTCTTATGCTTGGGTCTCAGGGTCTGCACCTGGGTGTTCAGTGAAAATTGTGTGTTGGCATAGGGATTCCGTCCTGCCTCCAGATCCCTCTCTTGACATGCTCATCACCTTCTTACAACTGAGCTTCTGCCATCTAGTGTACCCACCACTCAAGGTGATTATGTTGACCATGTGTTGGACACGTAGGTGTGGAAGTTCATTCAGCTGTCATTGTTTGGGTCCTGTGTCGGAATTTTGGGCACTGTTGGACATTTGACAGCCTACATTTCATATCTTTCCTGCTAAACTGACCAGTGGCAATTACAGATGAGGTTGAGTGTCCCTCTGTTTCACACCAATGTGTTCTTCTGGTACTCTCAGCTGACGATATTGCCCGAGAACTGTTTCACAGTCACAGTCATTCCTGCCATATGTAGTGGTTGATGCATACATGTGTTCAACATTTTTGACACACTCAATGAATTGCTTGTAGGGGATGTGACCAGCATCTACGTTCATCATGTAGGTACCATGTGCGTAGATATGGGCCCGCATATTCCTGCACTCTTGTACTGACACTCTGTGACTAAACACATGTTACACACATCACAATTCCTAAGAGTAGAAGATGTGTCACAACACACAAAGACATGCTGGTTGTGTAGGTGAAACCCCCATGCAAAGGTTGTTGGTGATGTGGTGTGGTGTGGCCCTGGGTGCCCCTGTGCAGGCAATGCACTTGGCATGGGCCATGCAGGCAGTCCCATGCCCTGGCACGTTGCCCTTTCCACTGGCTGATTTGCAGGGCTGAGTGCAGTGTGTCCTGTCACACCCAATGCAGCCCAAAAGTGGCACTGTGTCTATTAGATCCATCAAGAATGCTGTGCCAAGCGCCCCACAGAGCTATTATGAGCAGACAGATTTCCACCCGCCATCCCAATGTGTGACTCATACTGCCAAGCTCAAAAAGTACACTGCACTGGCAGTCTTACCAACACCAGACTTGCCCATGCGCTATCCCCCACCCGTCGCGGTGGGATTATACAACGTTATGTTCACAGTCATACCCCATGTGTAATATGAGTGTGTTTCTTTCCCCATTCCCACATGTCTGACATGGTTGTGTCAGAGTAGTTGTGGGCTCAGTAAGTGACTGTCGTGACCTACTGTTTGCTATCTGTAGTACATATTTTCTGTAGTGGCACATTTCAGTTCAGCATCAAGATGTGTGGTTCAACACTACTTCAGATTAGTTGATCGGGATAGTGGCATGTTACCAATGATACAGGTCCAGCCTGCTATTCCTCCAGCGCCTGTTCAGTGCATTGTTCAATGAACCCAGGGGTCACCCTGACTGCATGATGGAGTGGTGGATGCCTCCTGTGGATGTGTTGTCTATGTGCGGTGTGGTGGTGCTACGAGCACATATCTGGGTACTGTTGGGACATGATTTGTGTTCTGTGAGATGCAGCATACGTGTGTTTGGGCAATGAGGCAAGGCAGTTGCAAGCTGTTACTGCAAGGGACACCACTATGCCGTAACCCCAGGAACGGCATTGACTGACTACCTGGTCTCTGAGGTCTTGGTAGTGTTGGTGGTGTTGATATGCCTACATGCAAGGGATGTTGTGATAACACAACCAGTGGCACAGTGATTATACATGCCATCCATCCCATGGTCTGCATATGTACATGTAGGTATTTAGGCCGTATGTCCAGGTTGTGTATGTGTTATGGTGCATGGCACTACCAAGGCGTAGGTACATGTGTAGCTGACATCAGCATGGTGCAACTTGGTTAATGTGCGTTGTCTCCCTCTGCGCTCCTTTGACATGCTTTGTGTGAGTCCTATGTGCTTCCCCCTTCTTGCACTTAACATTTTAGCATAACTTTCCCCATGCAACTTACCCTGCATTTGTGGTGTTTCCTGGTAGTCTGCACTGTCCTGTCCTGCAATTCCTGTGACGATTTCCTCCAGAATGACTGCTGCAAATATCTCCTCCATCTCGTCCAAGTTCTCTTGTGGTGCTGGACTCCCACTTCCAGTTTGCAGTGGCGCCTTCCTGTTCCTTGCCATTTTTTCCTTTGTCCTTCGCTTGCAGTCATGCCAGAATTTCTTGCACTCAGTTATAGTTCTCCTGACCTCTGCCACACTGTTTACCTTATCCACTATCTGCTACCAGATAGCCTCACTCCTTCCAAATGGCAATTTTGAGGTGACAAAGAGTTGATTTTGATGCTCCGTCACCTCTCTCACCAGTATTTCGTGCTCCTCTGCGCTGAAACAACACTTTCTATTTTTCTTCTCTCCCCCCCCCCGGGTCTTGTCTGTGTCCTTCTGGCTGGTTCCTGGTTGAATGTGGCCTCCTGGGTCTCTCTTGGCTTCCTGGCTCCATGTTGCCTCTCCTTTGCACTGTTTTCTCCATTTGTGTCCGTATTTGCTGCTATTGTGGGCAACATGGTACATTTTCATTTTGCGACGTGTTTACATGTCGTAAAACAGATTCAGAATCATTTTTCCTCTGTTAACGTCAGTTTGCCTTCCAAGGCGCAATGGTTAACGTTTAAATAAATGACTCTAACCAATTTTCAGCCCCACCCATCGTCAAAGTATAAATTTGACTGCCGGGTGGTATTAAAAAATGGCACTAGTCAGCGCTAACCTTTTTTAAAAATATAAATCTGGGCCTTTGTGTTTATGCATATGGTTTTACCCACACACAATTCTCTCTCTTTGCATACGCATATGTTCTCAAATGTTCATTTTTTTCAGATCTGTGCTCGCTGGTGGCTCAGACCCCATGGTCCAGTGACGTAACACAAAATGATGGCCCACACCCGCAGAATGTAAAGAGGGACCTTGACTCTTCCATATCTCACAGACAGTCATTGGGTTTGGGCTGACTGGAGCGCCTAAGGTCCTGAGTTACACCCATGCCTTGTATTATGCTTCAATTGACTGGTTCAGGAACGTGCATGAATATGTTGCTAATTTCAGTTCTGGTCACATTTCTCTTTCGATGTGGACTGATTTGACACACAAAACTTCTAACCTTCAATGACATTTATAAACCTCGGTGTAAAATGATCCTGGACTTGTCTAACTGATGAAGAACATGGTGGGTGGAGAGGTTTTGTAGAAGAGTGCTCCTTTATGACACATCACAGATAAGATATGTGGAAGTGGCTCTCGGGGATTTGACATCCCATGCTTTTTGTCCAGAACCCATAACTGTCGTCATGAAACAATCTGGAGCCCTGATGCATTTTCTGAAACTGGATCAATTCATCACAATCTTAGAATTGTTGTTGGTGTATTCTAGAAAAGCCGATAACCATGTTTGACCCTGGTAATGAGTGGAATTCAGAAGTAGGTCCATCTACATTTCACATGCTGTAGAGAAGCATAAACACAAACGTTATGAGAGTGAAACTAATATAAGAAAGAGATTTTATTTTGTTTGTCACAGCTAATGGCAACTATACACTCCAACCACGCCTGGGCCCTCTTTTTGACATATCAACACAACTGCATCCCGTACTTAGACCACACCTATTATGTCTCATATATTCATCTAACACTGTGTTTAATAAATATGACTGGGGCTTTGTATGTAGCAAAGCATTGCCTTTGCAAAAAACTGCTGTTTCATACTACTGCTGACCTACGCCCACAGCTATCTGCCACACTGAAGAGATCCAGATGTAATTGTGAGGAAACATGGTCAACACACTCTTTCAGCAGAGGTGGAGTATCATGTTATGGATTAAACAGTCCAGTCATTATTTCAAGGTCATTTTTTATAAAGCTACTCTGTCATTTCCTTTCCCCCCTTCCCCTACTCATCGTGTATTTGGCTTGCTGTTGTTGAGCTTGCATCTCTGTTGCTCATGCTCTCAAATCTCCTGGTCACCAGGAATGCTGAACGAGTAAAATTAAAAAAACACTTTTTTAAGATCTGCCTTGTTACGCAAATGCTGCCCTGTATCTTTTCAGCCCTCTGCTTCCCAATGTCCCTTGTATTCTCTTCTTTCCCTGCCTCATGTCGAATGAACCTGTTATTCGAACTTCTTACCCACTGGTTTAATCTCCCCTAATCCCTCCTTTCCCTCACCTCTTTAGGGCCATCTCGACCCACCTGCTGCTTTTATTTGCTGCTATCTGTCTCCCCATCTCCTACTCTCAATTTTATCATTGGCCTGTGTTTTATCTTCTTGTGTTTGTATTTTCTTTGTTCCCCTACTGTCTCCTCTTCACCCGACCGCTCAAACTGCTCCTTATAAAAGTGGCTCTCAAGTTTTTCACAATGGTCCAATCTGTCCTATATGTTCTGCTCATCTTTTCTAGTATTCTACTATACTTTGAATTACTTCTCTCTATTGGTATTTATGTGTTTATTGTTTCCTCATTTTCATTGTAAGGGCATTCCTTTTCTTCTCTCAAATGTTTCTGACACCCAGCCTGCACTGAGTTACACTATATAAATATGCAGACAAAATAAACAAATAAATAAATGGTGCCCTTCCTGTTTTATATTTTCGTTAGCTTCTGCCAATGTAATGGCTGAAATGTGTGTCTTATTCTAAATGACAAATTACAATTCCTTATATAGCCATTTCCTCCATTAACGATTCGCTATGCCAGAGTCATATTACCTCTAACCTGTAGATCGGAATGTTGTTGTAGGAAGGATGTTGAACACACAGGTCTTCTTCCTGGTTAATAGTGCTGAATACTCTAAAGCTGTTTTCGATAGTGATGGTGAAAAGAGGCAAGGGAGATAATGAGATGGGAGAGGGCACACAAGAGATGTCATCAGGTTATAGTCAGACAACTCGGCTCAACAAATGGAGGCTCTCTCTGCTGTTCTCCAATCTCTCATAATTGAGAACTCTTTTCTATTAAATAGAACACAAGATAACTCCTACTCTCTGCTCGTGCACCAATCTTTTGTGATCTCATTTCACTGTCACATCCATTAATGTGACTCATTTTCCAGGAGGTAAAATGTCTTGATAATTGACTTGAAGTTTTACTGATGTTTATGGGATACTGATTAGATACAGCAGCTGAGGTGGTGTATTCATTGGACTTTTTATAGTACCATCATGCCAGCTTAAAGTTCCTTGCCAAATCTTTTCTAGGCTTTTTGAAACGTGCTCTATATTAAGATTGCTGCTATAGTTCATTAATTTAAGCCATGCCAATACTGACGAAGAGTGATACCGAGTATTTTACAAATTTCCATTAAAGCTAAAAGAATTTGAAAAAACAGGTGTCTCTCCTGTAAGGTGGTAATATCCATATTTGATGAGTCATGGCTTCCAAATTTTTAAAATCCAGCGTATTTAAATTTCTTGTGCAAAGACTGCAATTTTTTTTTTAAAAAATGCACTCAATTCTTCCAAAAATTGTATCAGTTCTGGACAATTTACAGGCATGTGCTCATTGTTTTCTCCGCGTCAGTCACATCTCTTGCATCCGGGAATTTATTTTAGAAATATAGCCATTCTTTATATTGGCCAATAGATCCTGTGAAGGGTAACAAAGTGAAATCTCCTTAAAGCAGCAGATCTGACAATTGAATAAAGCAGACTTAAAGACACTTTCCATAAGTTTTCTAGCTCCAGTGTCGGCAAGTACCCTTCCGATTTGTGACAGGGCTCTATCAACTTACCATCTTCTTCTTTAACTAGTTCTCAAAACCATATTGATACCTCCTATTGTGGTACTCGTTTATCTTTGATCAGATCTTCATATTCGCAGTTATCACTTTCAGTCCAGTTTTGCAAAGTAAGTCCATCGTTCCTTGAGCTGGATGTATTTAAATCGTTAAACATTTCCATCAGTTGCTTCTAAGATTGTCTCCTAGTTAATATGATGTTTCCATCTCGTAGGTTGCCCCACAAATTGATGCCATCCTTTCTCAAAGAAGAGTTAGGCTTATCTTTGAAACAGCTTACCTGGTCAGTGCCATCTTGGGGCTAGATGTGTATAATAGTGAATGCCTAATTGTGGAGCCTGGTCCTTTTTTCATTATCCCTCCCAAACGATTTTTCCTTTTACTCTCCACTTTTTTGAGGAATTCGTTTTAGTTGGCATCAGGACTCAGTGCACTTTATCACTGCTAAACAGTGCTAAAGTGCATGCGCTCACTCCCCTAAGCATGTTTGTTTTGGCTTACATATGATAGTTATATTTACTTGTAAATCCCTTGTTGAGTGGTTTACCATAAACTCGTGGCCTGTAAATTAAATACTAATAGTGGGCCTGCAGCATTTATTGTGCCACCTACTTAAGCAGCACTTTAAACTTGTTCCAGGCCTGACAGGTAGTGAAATTCTTTTTTCACTGTTGTAAGATAGGATAACTTAGGAGAACTTTGGAGATTCCTTATTACATTAAATAAGCTGCAATTTCCAATTGGGTAGCTATGTCACGCTTGGTGTCTTTGGAATGGGAATGAAAAACCTTACTTACTAGTAAGGTCCAATTTTTGCATTACAATTTTGAAAATGCAACATTTAGAAATGTGACTTTTTCCTGCCCTTGGCCCTTTTATGCTTGCACTTGCTTCACCGCCCGCACCATGGGCCTCGTAAATATGGCCCACAGTCTGCAAATCATGTATCAAGGCTGTGTGGCACTAATTCTAGGGGTTCGTAATCTGAAGAGAGTGTGTGATCAAGTGCACACTATGTTGTCATGATTCATTAAGCCCAGCTAAACCAGTACATAGATCACATGGCGAAAAGGTTGTGCAGCAATTTCTAGAATTTTGGACTTCACCACAGGTCATGACCATTAGCCACAACTTTTGCTGTATTGTATATGTCCATTCTAAGTCATAGGGATTAGACACTGAGAGTGATCAATGGTGAGGTTCTGTCTCTTGGTGCAGCATGATATTGGACAATAGACACAGTGACTTTGTTTGGATTTGTTGTACAAGCTGCTCCTCAAACCTAGAGCCTAATGTGTTGCTTGGAACCCATGAGCATAGGTTCCTTAGTCATGGAGACTAAGTGCAGGGCCTTGTCAGGGGTCTTGTCTTTTCAGAGAGCCCGCTGGCCAATTTGTTGCTGGACCTTTCAATCTTAGGGTGGTCTTACACCCAAATGTTTTCCTTCCTCCACTTTTTGTGACATCATTTTTGCTGGTATTAGGGCTCTGCATACTTTAACACTGCTAACCAGTGCTATAGTGTTTATGTTCTCTCCTCTGCACAGGTAGTGGCACTACCTGTGACTGGAGCCTGTAAATTAAATCCTACTAGTGGGTCTGCAGCACTGATTGTGCTACCCACTTAAGGCTGCCATTGCAGAGCCTGTGTGTGCAGTTTTAAATTGTCTTTCCAACCTGGCAAAATGCACATTTTTCCAGGCCCAAATCTCCCTTTTTAATACATATCAGTCACCCAGAAGAAAGGCCTTAGATAGCCCTGAGGGCATTATCCAATGTTTTTAAAAAGTAGAACATGTACTTTTAAGTTTTACATGTCCTGGTAGTGAAACCCTCTTAAAGTAATTCTATACTATTGTAAGGCCTCCCTTTCCCGCAGGATAACATTGGAGTTTCAGAATTACATTTTGCAAGTGTAATTCACATAGGGAAGGAGATCACTAGGTATCTCTGGAATCCTAATTTAAAATCCAAACTTATGTTGAAGTCAGATTCTATATTCCAATTCTGAAAATGCCACTTTTAGAAAGTTGACATTTTCTGGCCTTAATCATTTGGTGCATGCAGCCTATACCTGGTCACGTGATGTAAATGCATATACAGTGATCCCTTTGGGACTCACAACGCATGTCACAACATGCAGTCCTGGACTAACCCACTCAAGTCTTGGAGAAGGACACAGACACTAAGAATGCACAACACACTTGTGGCTTAAAGGTGTATACAGGAGAGGCCTCATAGCATGTCTACTTGCTAAAGCACTATGAAGGATTTGCAGTTGTCAAGCGCTACTGTTATGAATTGAGTTATGTGTATGAAGATGATTGATCAAAACTAAGCATGAAGACAAGACAATCAGGAAACAGAGCAATACACCCAGCGTGCCTGCTACACCTGCAAGGAAAGAGTGTATGCTCCAGTGAGATTTCTAACTCTCTGCGGCCATCTTTGCAGTGCAAGGACTATAATTGCCACACCCTGAATGCACCCATTTGCTAGGCAATCAGGACTCTGTGCATTGCTCACCTGATCTGCTCCGGTCTTCGGCACACCATTCCGCCTGGTTTCCTACCTATCAGCATCCAGCCTGGTTCCTCACATATCCAGACCAGTGAACCTGAAGGAAAAAGAAAGATACAGTAGGTCACAGGCTTCTAATTCAAACAGGGTTCCAGAAAAAGACAGTGCACCTCGCACCGCTGTTGATCGGCTGACTCAGCACCATTCTCCTTGACTGCAGTTGAGACTGTTAGGACCAATAGGCGCTCTGCTCCAAATTGCACATTATGCTAGAGTGTTTACCTAACATTCAGTGCAACATCAGTGGCATAAAAGACAAAGACTAACACTGCATACTGTATGAACAGAATGGTACTAATAAGTGTGCATCTAATTCTGCATTAAAGAACTAACGCTGTACAAAAACTTGTTTCCAGTCACAAAACACTAATGCCCCAAGACCCTTGTGGCTAACCATATTAAATGTACAAATGTTTTTGCACTTTACATGTGCCTCATAAACAACTAAACTGCATGGCCTGTGGAACATTGACACAGCGCCTCATCAAAGACAAATCTGCAAATGTGTCATAATCTGGCAGTATTTCCACGCTTTCAATGTTGATCAGACATTAGAGTCTGTACAGTATTCTGAACTGTGGTTTAATCTGGGCTGCATTTGAAATTGAGCAACCATTATACAAGTAGCCATTATGTAAAACAGCCATTATAGGTCTTATGATGATCTGCCCATGTGAAATTTACACTACATTCTTGATGCCCACCAGATAACCACTGACAAGGGCGATGTCTATCAGATAGCCACTGACGAGAATGACCCGTCACGAACGGATCAGATCTTGGTTATTATTTCGCCCTATTCTTCCATTGCATTCACTGGGACTTGGGTTGGCAACGATGTGGTCTATGGTACTTTAGAGGGTGTGTGTTGTGAGCCACTCTCCTAAACTCCAGATGGTTCTGATAGGGTGACGATAATTCCCAGATCTCCATGAGAACTGACAGTGCAGTAATGAAGGACAAACTGCAAGCCTAGGAGTTTTCAAGGGGAAGGGTGGGCTGGGATGAGAGAGCAAGAGAGAAATACCAGGACTTCTGTGTATTCAGATTTTCCTACTCTGAGCACTGCTGAGCTCAAGGATATCTGGATTCTGGTCCTGGATTCAGGATATTGGGAATCATTATTATTTATGTAACGAAACCACACTTTAAAACAGGAAAAACTAAACAGATCTTTGGCATTAACTAATGTCAAATTAACATACCAATATTTCACAATAGAAACATTCCCCAGTGTGATTCAAGTATTATTCAGGAATTATCATAAAATGGAATTATCATGTACAAGGATTTCATTGAGAGGAAATAACTGGGGTAATCACTACAAAACTACTTGAAATTCTTCAGAGGTTCAAGAGACTCAAGAGTTAAAGATTTATATGCACATGTGCAAAGGCAATCAGATTATAGTTCTCAGTTGTCCCAAAAGTCTTTAGATCACCAACATCAGATTCTGGTTGAGAAAACATGGAATGAAAACCAACTATGAGCACAAGAACCAGGAAGGCACAGCTATCACAAGAAATACGACAGTTCTTTATTGTCTTTTCAGTCACTAGATTGTTCTGAATATTATTGCTGGCTTTAGATTAGTTTAATTAATAAGCACTTATCAAGAGCCCGAATTTAACAGAAAAACTCAGGTTACCCTATATGGGATGACTTGTGCCTTTTTGCCAGCGCAAGAAAGTGTGAGGCGAGAGATGAATTGCAAGCTGCCTGCCATTTACAGGGACTGTGGTAACTGCGGAGAAGATCCGAAATACTAAGGGGCATATTTACAAGACCCTAGTGCTATCGGAGCGTCACTTTTTGTGATGCTCTGGTGACCCTGTTCATTGCACCATATTCACAAGGTGGCATTACGCCACTTTTTGTGGCTTAATACTATTTTGTAAATACGTCTTCTTAACACGCAGCACTTTGTGTGGAAGGGGTGTGCAATGGGTGTTGCTGTGGGTATTCCATAGCAGCACCCATTGCATTTTGACTCTGCCCCAGATTTACAAGAAATGGCAAATGTGTGGCAGTGCCAAAATCTAACACCACCCCATAGGTGGCGTTAGCATGGCGCAACAAGGAGTAATGCTTTCATTTCTCCTCATTTTTTGCTCTTTCTATATGTGCTGCATTCTGCAACTGAAGATTCTTTTTGGGCAGGAAGGTGTCCCTTCCTGAACTAGATCAATCTCCCCCGTAACACAGCCATCCTTGCACCATGGTGTAGGGGTGGCTGCGTTGGCTCTAGGCAGCTAATTTAGAGCCAAAACTGGGGCAAACCAAGGATGCACTGTATTTTTTTTAATATGGCGCATTCCTGCATTTCAGAACTGAAGCAGCGTGGCTATACCAATTTTGGTGCAGCGACGTGCTAGGCCAGTTCTTTGTAAATATGCCCCTAGGTCGGAACACAGGAAGCACGTCGCTGTGAGAAGCCTATCGCTTGAAGGTATGGATGTCGTTGTGAAGAGAGGACTATCTTTGCGAAGGGAAGGCTGCTGAAGATAAACATTGCTTATAAGTTAAACAAGTCTAAGCATGATTTAGTCTGATGCACTACCTTTTATAGCCAGGCTGAACCAGGTGTCAGGAAACACATGGGGAAAACAGAGGAACTTGTTAGTTACTATTGTAATTGCACATGTGTCTCACCTGTCTTTTTTCCTTTAGGAGGATCAATTAAACAACCAGCAGTTGTCAACAGTTGACATTTGCTTTCTGGATTACCTTGGTGAGGCCCAGGTGGTTGTAGACAGTTGACATGTGCTTCCTGGATTACCTGCGTGAGGCCCAGATGTTCAGAAGTTATATTGACAACAAGCATTGGTCTAGATTTGCTTTAAACATTGCCATTATGTGAATAACTGAGTTGCCAAGTTACACAAGATTTCAAAGGCAAAACCTGATTTAAACTAGTACTGTGATGAAAAAAAAAAAAAGACAACATCTTTAATATCACTCATTAGAGGAGGAATAATGTGCATGACTAAGGCATGACTAGCCCTGCTCAGAGCTAAGACTATGACAGTGTGTTCAGAAAATATGCAACCATTGCTCCTGCTGGGTCAGTTATATATCAGGTTAGTGCAGGACTGCGGTGCTGCTGAAGGACTGCCACACTGCTGGCCTGCACTCTGCTGTAGTCCTGCTTCAGTGTGCTAACCTACTGTCTGTTGCCCTCTTCCCTGGGTGACAATGACTGAACCTACAACTCTTGAACCAAAACCCAGAATGACTCCATCGGCTAGGTGGCTGAGCTCCTGACCTGAAGCATCAGAGACGTAACAGGCTTCCAACAACCTTGCCTCTGTACTTGGACTCTACCGTCTCTGAGTCTACCCTGCCAAGTGATGCCACCCCAGTCCTAGGACCTAGGAAGTGGCCTTAAGGTGCTTTGCCAGCCTCTGTGGATCCAGCGGAACCAACATACAGCCTCTGCTGTGCAATCCTGAGCAGAACCAACACATCACAACTGCTATGTGGATTGGACCCATTGCAAGGACTTGCATCAATGCCGCAACCACAACCGCCTTATAACCTCCACTGTGTGATGCATCATTGGTGCAGGCCCTCACATCTCTCACTGATAGCAGCCTCGGCAATGATGCCTGACTCCACATTGCACCTTGCTACTCTGCAGAACCGATGCATCGCCCCACCACCTTGACTCCAGACTTGACATCATTAGTCCCATCAAAGGGATCCTCGATGTCGATGCAACAGGACCTTGCCATGCAGCCTGGCTGCATTTCAAAACTGACGCATCGCCTCGGCTGCATGCTGCTTCTTTGACATAGATCCACACATCTCCTCACAACCCAGGATTTAAGGTACTCTGTTCAGCAGGCCTAACTGGGTCCCTGTAGTGGACATTCACTACATTGTGGGCAGTCTGAAATTTTGACTTTGTCCCAGTCTGCCATATCTTGGGGGCATATTTATGAGCCACTAGCACCTCCTTGCGCCACATTTGCAGTATTTATCTCAATGGAAATGTGGGGTTAAGGTTGCATTTCCCACGCAACGTATTTGCAAGCATTGTGCCACTTTGTATCCCCTTGCACAACATTTTGCTTGCGCCAGGCATAATATATGCAAGGATGGCATTCTGGCATGGGGGTGTGGTGTGAAAATGTCACAAAGGAATCTGTGACATTCCTATGTGACATTTTTATTGGCATTTTTAACGCCTGCTCAGTGCAGGCATTAAAAATAGGCTCTCATTGTTTACAATGGGCTTATGGGTGCTTTGCAGGATTAGCGTCATAATTTGTGGCGCTTGTCCTGCAAAGCGCTGCACTAGCGTCACAAATTATGACACTAGTAAACCTAACTACCGCCATGGTGAGCCGTGTTATACGGCGCTACCATGGTGGCTGAAGGGGGGGCACTAAGGGCCCAAGAAAAGTGATAGTGCAGTAGGTGCAGCTGCACTTTTCTTAAATATGTCCCTTGGTGCTTTAAGTATTTTGGTGCCATTTTCCATCACAACTTTAAAAAACAATATCTCCTGTTCAACCAATTGATTTTGTCATTTTGGTCTTGCTTTGTTTATTAAAAGGTACTCTATTTTTCTAACTCTGCTATGGGCTCCTTTTGTGGTGTGTTTTCACTATTTTAAAAAGGTTCCCATTAGGTTTAGTTCAATTTTACCATGTTTAGGGAGAAAGCACAAGCACTGGGTAGCAGGGGAAAAGTGCACAGCATCTTAATGCCAACAAAAATGAGTTCCGCAAAGCAGGCAATAAAAACAAAAACTTTAGGGAATGCCATGCCAAGGATGTCAGGTCTAACACAGGTGGATCACCAGCTTTCTGACCATGGACCCCTTTGGCTCATCAAAGAAAAGCCTCCTCCAGTGGCTTGACCTAGTAAGGGCCATCGGATGAAGAACTTTAGTCTGTCTCCCTTACTTAGGGTGGGCAGTGTAATGTCTTTTTTCTGTCCGTCAGTGGTAGGAACAACCTAGTGTCGACCCTCATGTCCTAGGTGAAGGCTCCGAGTTCTTAGGTATTATTAGACTTTTGTTTGGAAACTTTGGGAATTTGTTTCTGAAAAACAAAAACTTTAAAAACATTTGGTGAATGGCCATCAAATGATGCTGGCCATCCACCAAACTTTTTATACATTGAAATTACCACTGTGACATCCAGTTCCATTCAATGTACAGAAGAGGCCGCTGACCCAGCATTCATCCTTAGCTTGGCAGATGGTAATCCATCAGGGTGGCAAACATAATGGCCTCCTCCACCCTGACTGATTGAGTACTGTCACGCAAACCATAAATCAGGGCATTAGTTTGAAGGTAGACTTTTTGACCATGATAACTGGCTTGGTTTAGCCAACTCCTGGCCCAGCGAGGGCAATCTGAAACTGCAGCTATTTCCAACTAAACCATGAACTGTAGTTTTTCAAAGCGATTTACGTTTTTTAAACACTTTTTGCCCTAAAACCCCTAGGATTCATATCCCATGTTTTCATTGATGATCGTTGTGTTTTTTGCTCACTTATATATTTGCTCATATTTATACACTTTTGCACCACATTTGCATCACTTTTAGACGCAAATGTGATGCAAACTTACAAAATATAATTGTATTTTGTAAGTTTGCGCCACTTTTGAGTCAAAAAGTGACGCAAATGCGGTGCAAAAGAAGTATAAATATAGGCCATGGTTAGTCTGAGTGAACACAGCCAAATGTATTTAGAATGCTTCACTTCACAATTAGCTTACCTAGATATTAACGTCAGGAGTGTTTCATGTCTGCTCCTTGCCCTTTCAGCACTTCTATATCTGCATTGCTCACTGAAGTATTTCACTGCTAATAAAGTTTGCTCGCAAGATACTAATGGGATTGCTACTTTAAAATTAGACACAGCTGATACTGAAGACTATTATTTTTGAATTATCAATATCAAAGAAATATGACTTTAAATAAATCTTTATGACACAAAGGCCAATATTTATACTTTTTTTGCGCCACATTTCCGTCACTTTTTGATGCAAAAGTGGCGCAAACTTCCAAAATACAATTATATTTTGTAGGTTTGCGCCACAATATGACCCAAATGTTACACTAAAAAAGTATAAATAAGGGCCTAAGTGACAAATTTCCATGAAGTATCTCGCACTGTAAAGAAAACCTCTGGTTTTAAAGGGTGACTGTGATTCGATACTGAATGTGAAATTGTTTTGCTATAAACCACAACCCACAATGATATAGATTTATTACTTGGAAAATTAGATTTAGAATATTTGAGCATGGGTGAGAAATATTTCCACAGTAATTATTTATGAGCTGTGAGAATAGCTTCCCTAAGTATACAACGAAACTATTTGGACCACATTGAATATGCATCTGAAAGGGAGGGAAAACAGAATAGTGAATAAACTGAAGCCGGAGTCTGAATGCTCTTGCCCATGTTCTCAGCATGGATGGGGTATGTATACATTATGATACATTATGATGAAACTGGGGAATGTGAATTTCAAAGCAGTTGATGAAATATTGTACTAAGATACATGGCACATTTTTACACTACAGAAATAGTAGCCTGCAATTATTGCTAAATATACTCCGTCCCTTAAATGTCTTCTTCATTCTGCTGACTTGTAGTGAAGAAGAGGTGACAGTAAGCATGATACATTGGCCTATACAATATAGCCAACGTTTTGTAATCATCTAGTACAAATACTGAAATGTAGTGGCATAATCTCATTGGTGGCCAAGTGGACTAATGCTTCAGCAGCAGTGATGTGTGATTGATGATAGGTTTAAATCTCTATTAGTATAACATTTTTGCGCGGTTGATAAAATGAGGACCACTGATTTGGCTAAAAGTAATCACCTGTCATTCATAGGCAAAAAACTTTCTTGATTAATGTGCGCTTAACAAATACACGTCATGTTATAGGACATAGAGGTGCTTTGAGTCTTGTCTTCCCCCTGTGCCAGCAAAGAATGCCCACCTACTCACAACAAAAAGGCAATCATTGCTCCTCACCAGAAAGAGTAAGGCCTACAGTTAGACTATACAATGAATACAAAACAAACATAATAAAACATCAAATACAATTAAAAACATTATACCACGTCTAACAAAAGCAAGGAGTGTAGTCAATTAAAAGAGGCCGAACATCAGTGAAAGAAATACCAAGCCGTCCTTGAAAAAATGTCAAACATGGATAAGTAAAATATAGGGGCATTTTTATAGTAGGTAAGTAAATATCTAGGGGCATATTTAAGAGCCCTGGAGAGTCACTTTTAGAGACGCTCTGGTGGTGCTATGCTCCGCGCTATATTTACAAAGTGGCGTTAAGCCTCCCATCCATGGACCACTTACACTACTGAGAGCAATTCCTACTGTTACATCTAAAAAGCGCATTTCACAAAGCAGCTCTATTGCCCCCACCCTTTGTACCATCCTACATTTTAAAAACAGAGGTTTTATTTTACTCAGTTACAATAAAATAGCCAGGTAAAGTTACAAAAAAATACATATATTACTGTGAAAAGAACATACACTCCACGTTTTTGCAGATTAATAATGTCAATCATAATTTAACGTAATAAAAGAATATATATCTATTGTTTTTTCATCATACCCTATAAATACAGTATGAACAAATTACCAATGTATACTTTCCACAAGATAATAAATAAGGTAAATAGTTTTCATGTTGGTGTCACAGGAACTAAAAAAAAAAGCTAAAAGAAAAGAAACAATCAGCAATTATTCTTTCAAAAAAAGAAAAAAAATGAAACAAAACTCACTTGAGTGCTTCAACGCATTACAAAGGGGAAAGTTGTTCTAAACCAAACACTCACTGTGTGGTGGTCCTGGGCAAAAAACAAGACCACTACAATGTTTGAAGGACAAAACAAAGCGAACTTAGGAATCGAAGTCTCAGCATTCATAAAAATAAGGAGCTGTCTGTCATCAAGGCATATTCGTGCAGGATGTTGCATTATTTCTTTAAAAATCTTAGAACCATTTTAGTTTATTAGTTCGTATAAAGTAAATTTTTTAAATCTCTCAAAAAATAGTTTTGGAGGATACAGAACTGTGGGCTATGTGAACAAAATGCTTCACTGTTTACAAAGAGATGGAATGCTGCTTGTGCACATGCATGCACAGGACATCATGCGGTTAGCACAAGCAAGTGCATACGTCCAAGACATGCTTAGGGTGCATACGTGACTAGCCTGTTGCTGGTACATACATGTCTGATATATTAGTGCACATACATGTATCTAACATGCAGCTGTACAATGGGTCCACTAACCCCCACCCTCATCTCACAGTCCTAACAAAGTAGGGCTGTTCTCTTGATAGGAGCAGTTTTTTTGCCTCTTGCAGATAGTTTTGATCAGTTTATACCGCCTTTTGCAGTTTGGCTGTTTTGCAGATCGGTTCCAGGAGATGCCCTGGGGATAGTCTGTGGCTCCCTGGTCCTACTCCCCACCCACATGCCCTGGGCAGTCATATCAGTGAGAGATTCCGAGCCACTCAGGGAGCCAGAGCTCTTAGGTAACTCTCACAGTCTAACAGGGAGTTGGGGGTTGTTGAGGGGTGACATCAAAGACTGGAAACTTGGAGGGGGCTCTGAAGTCACCTGCCTGACCTGGCCCCTTAGATGCTCCCAGGGGCCTCTGCTCATCTTGGTTTCAAGATGGCAAAATCAAGTGTCCACCTGAAGAGCTCTGGACACCACACCTGCGGTGGTGATGGACATGGGAGTAGTCACTCTCCTTGCCTTTGTCCAGTTTTGTGCCAGAGCAGGGATCAGGATTCCTGGGCTGGTGCAAACTGATTTATGCAAGGAGAGCTCCAAATGTGCCCGTCAAATCAAACTTGTGGCTTTGGGAGGCTCCCCCTCCCACGCCTTGTAACACCTATTTCGATGGGAGAGGGTGTTACCTTCCTCTCCCTAAGGACATCCTTTGTTCTGCCTTCTCCTGCTTGAGCTGGTCAAGCAGCAGGATGGCCTAAATCTGTCTGAGGGGTGACAGTAGCATGGGCTGCCTGGAAAACCCTAGAAGACTGGTAGAAGCAATACTGGGGGGTCCTCTAAGGAGCTCCCAGAGTGCATGGAGTCTTACAATCAATACTGGCAACAGTAATGGGGTATGATTTTGACATGTTTGATACCAAACATGCCCAGTGTCCAGTGCTCCGGTAAAATGGCTTCCCCACACTTATGCAGTCCAGTGCAATGGAACTGGAGTTCGCAGGGGCACCTCTGCTCATGCAGGAGTGCCCTCACACACAGGGACCTGCACCCTGCGGTCTGGGCTAGGAGGGCCTAACATAGGGGTGTCTTACAGTGACCTGGTGCAGTGACATGTGGTGAAAGGGTGCATGCAACTTTTCATGCAGACTGCAATGGCAGGCCTGGAGACACATTTTGCATGGGTTCCCATGGGTGGCACAATACATGCTGCTGCCAGTGGGGAAATCCTGGTGCCCTAATGCCCTGTGTACCTAAGTACCATATGCTGGGGTATTATAAGGGGGCACCAGTATTCCAATTTTGGGGTGCACAAATTCCTAGGCAACCACATTTAGAGGAAGAGAGCACAATCACAGGGGTCCCGATTAGCAGAATCCGAGTGAAAGCAGTCTAAGCATACTGATAGCAGGCAAAACATGGGGCTAATCATGCCAAAAAGAGGGTACTTTCCTACATCTCTTTCAGACTCCCTTTTGGAGGCGGGCTCAGGAGGCAGCAGCAGCTTGGCCAAGTTGTGCAGAGCCTGCAGGTTGCTGGTGGAGTTGCGGCAGAGGAAGGCCAGCCCCAGGCCTGAGCACCCGCATGCAGAGACAGGGCCACCCACAGCCTTCTTGTCCAGCACACTGTTCAGGTTTAGCGTGCTCAGGGATTTCTCCATCTGCTTCAACCGAAAGCCGATGTTGTAGAAAGTGGAAAGCAAGGTGGAAGACATCTTCAGCTCTGGGGAGGCCATTCGCGGGTCGGAGACCAGAAAGATACTGATTTCAATAAAGTCTCTAAAAAAGCCAAGACTCAGTGTTGCAGGCTCAGCGCAGAGAGCCCAGCTCATTGTGGGTATAGACAAGAATAAGAAGAAGCGTGAGGCATCAAAATTCATGGGTGTTTCCACTCAACACACACCTCAACACCCATGGAAATTCTCTATGATGGAAAGTAAGGCAATGCATTGACTCGTGCTGTGTTGCCTTACTCCATATCTACAAGGTCATGTAAGGCAACGCAAAGTGGCTTTGCATGGCCTTGTCGACATGGCCCTGAAGCCTGCACTGCTGATGCATCACAAAAAGTGACGCACCAGCAGTGCAGGCCGCTTGTAAATAAGGTCCTCAAAATCAATATTAGATCAATGCACCAAAATGCCAGGTGTAACCTAAGTGAAATCAATCACCCTTTAGCTATTGTTGACAACATGGCAACCCTTTGCCTCCACCTTATGGACCCTTAATAGCCCCCCATTTGGTGCTGAAGTACTGCCTTATTGACTCCTTGAGACCAGTGTGTACCAAGGGTAGTAATCAGCACACCCAAATGCAAGCTGGGCATAGCAGTTGCTTCCCCTAGTTACACTAAATTGATGCCCATAAGATTGAAAGTAAGCATTTCTTAAACTTTATTAACTTCATTAAAGGAGACTCACGCATGAGTTAATAAGTCCACGCCATAAAGAAGCTTTCACATATGATTAGCTGTCGAATCCCCGGTTGTTCACTTTGTCCAACACCTATGAACCACCCCTCTAATATGACCATCTATATGATATGTCAACTCCAGGTCATTATTATTGTAGGAAGTTTGACTTGAAGTTTATGTGGAATTAGATCATTATTGGAAGGTTTCTGGAAACCACTAAGCTGAAAAGGCTCAGACCCAGTTGGTAAATGAGTACAAACGCGCACAACTTCTTTCCTGGGCGGGAGCCCTTTAAACTTTGCCGGAGGCAGCCTCAGCTGCTGATAGGGCGGGAAGCCCTTCTTTAATTCACAGCGCGCCCGCAACCGCGGGACGCGCACAACTTCTTTCCTGGGCGGGAGCCCTTTAAACTTTGCAGGAGGCAGCCTCAGCTGCTGATAGGGCGGGAAGCCCTTCTTTAATTCACAGCGCGCCCGCAACCGCGGGACGCGCACAACTTCTTTCCTGGGCGGGAGCCCTTTAAACTTTGCCGGAGGCAGCCTCAGCTGCTGATAGGGCGGGAAGCCCTTCTTTAATTCACAGCGCGCCCGCAACCGCCCAGCCCGTCCTTCGCCCGTCATCGACCGGAAGAGGCCGGGCTGGGCCCCCCCTCTAACGCCTTCTCCTCTCTACAGTGTCATTTATACTTGTGTGCTGCGCCAGGTACAGTGCGATCTCTTATTAAATATGGGGAAAAGGAAAATTAATGTTCAAAAGGGGATAGGTGGGTCCAGCTCCCTCCAGTCCTCCATTACCAGCTATTTATCCTCTGTAATGGGGGCCATTGAGTCTGAACTAGAACATGTAGAAGAAAGGATTGGGGCTGTCCAAAGTACTGTCCAATATCCTCCGCTGGAACCTTCTCTGGAACTTATCAGCCACGCTCCTACCCCCTTAAATACTGGTCTTTCACCACTGTCCTTAACAACAAACTCCAGCCAGTTGAAAGAAGACAAAATTCCTACTTTTGATCGTACTACTTCTTCTCCCCTTTTAGTTACTCCTCCTTCTGAGGGTTCTCAGACTGTTTCTCCACCTACGAAGAAGAGGCGAGCCGGGAAAAAGCCAAAAAATGTAAAAAAGGTCACAGGTTTTAAAAAGAACTTACCTACCCATTTGACCCAAAGTAACAAACCTTCAGCCCCCTTGGTTTTTACCTCTGAATGTCTTCCAAGTACGGTCATTTCTGAAGATGGCTCTAATAGATTTGACTCGACACTTAAATTATTTTGTGCAACTTTAGAGGCTAAAATTACAACTTTGATTACCGAGAAGCTTGATTGTTTTTTTAATGATGTAACTAGGCTTTTATCTAGTTTCTCTAAACCTGGCCCACTTAGCTCGGGAATTCTCCCTGCCCCGAATCAGTTTATTTACCTACTCCTCCCCCTACATTGGCACCCCAAGGAGCCGGTAACTATTTGTCTGATCTACAAGTTGTCCCTGGCCAAGGAACCCTTGTGGATAACCCTGTATTATGTCCAGCAAGGAAGGCTCACTCCTCTAGGTTGCAAGACAATGGCTCCAACTTATTCACTAATCATGCAGACTTTTTACATTTACCTCCGGACTGTAATCCGTACGTTTTGGTTCTTTCTAACGTTCCTCCTTTGGAGTGCCGCAAACTAGAAGATACCCACTCTTTAATTAGGAAAGCCGGCCATTGGTTGAATTCTAAATTTAAACCAAATTCTTCAGGCTTCCGTAATGATAAGATTCTTATGGCCCGAAGGGTGAAGAGAGTTGGCTTCTCAAAGGAATTGAAGGAGGGCGATTATGTTTTTTAAACTTTGCCAATCCTCAGTCAGTAGATTATTTTTTGACTAAATCGGCCTATTGTAATATGTTAAATAACAAGATTCAAATCCATTCCCTGCACCATTTTTATGACCCTGTGCTTTTACCAAATCGTCCTATTACTAATTTAAGCATGCACAGCCAAGAGCCAGATAGGTCTCTCTTACAGGTCAACGTTCCAACTAGCAATAGATTCTCGACCCTTAGTCACTTTGATGAGAATGATTGACTATCGGTGACCCACCACTGTTCTTCTAATTTAGAGAGACGGATGGTTGGGACCGTCCAAACCAAGCGTATCAGGGGCACAGGAATGTGTACTACAGATTTACAAACTCATCTAAATACCAAAGTCTCATCATTATGTTCTGCATTTAGACCACTAACCCTGCTCAGTTGGAATGTAGCAGGGTTGCGATCTAAAACTAACAATTCGGACTGGAAGAGTTTCATTTCTTCTTATGATATAATTTGTCTACAGGAAACTTGGTCTAAAGATATGTTTTTCTTGAATGGCTTTACTTCTTTTTGCCAGCCGGCACGGAGTTCTCACATGGGGAGAGCTAGTGGTGGCCTTTTAGTACTTGTTTCTGTAAATCTTCCGCTTTTAAATGTGTCCCTAATTTGGTCTTCCCCTTATTTTATGGTTGTTCTCGTCTCTATAAGCGGGCAAAAGGATATTCTAATTTTAAACTTTTATAATAATATCCCTCGGGGCTTCCTTATGACCCATCTGGAAGAGGTAATGGATTTTATAGATTCCTCACATGCTTTACAGTTTAGTGATTTAACTATTTTCTGGGTGGGTGATTTTAATATTCCCTTATGCTGTAAAGAACACACGGACTTGTGTGCCTTCCCTGTTGAGGGTAGAGAGTCACCAATTCATTTTAATCATACCTCTGAAGGAGATGCCTTAAATTCTTTTATTTGTAAATTTGATCTGGTTCACGTTACAGAGAAATTGGCCCCTGATGCCCGTAATACGCCCACTTACACCGGGAATTTGAAGGGGAGTACCATTGATTTTATACTTATCAGCTCTTCTGATTTTTATCTAATTAGAAATTTTAAGATTACGCCTCATTGTGCAAGTGATCACAACCCTCTTAGTATTACACTGGACCTAAAAGTAAATCAGGCACCCTTGAACAAAAATTTGTGTGCTGCTACAGTTTATAATTTAAATAGTGGCATTCGTTTAAAATGGGATAAAATTGACCCTAAAAAGTTTAACCAAGAAATTGTAAGAAGTAGGTCTGATACGATTTATACGTGTTTGTCTCAGCAATTAGACTCTGACTGTATTGTGCGAGAATTCGAATCCTTAAGTAGTGATATTTCACGCGCCCTGGTGATGGACAGGCCCGGGAAGGGGCCGGTGGTCCATAGATGGTTTGATTCTGCGTGTTCTTTAGCCCATAAAAAACTTAAAGAAGCTCTTAAAGCAGTTCCTCCCGCACGTCAATTAGTAAAATCAGCGAGGACTGACTATAAGGTTGCCCTTGATAAACGGAAATCCGAAATTAGGTCCAGGGCTTGGAGCGATCTTTTGGCCGCATCTGAATTTAAGGACACTTCCAAATTCTGGAAAGTGATAAATCACCCTTACTTTTCTGATAAGAACTCTTTGGCCAATGAATGTTTTATTACTGAGGATGTCTGGATAAATCATTTTAGGAAAGTTTTCTGCTCTGAAACTTATGAGAATTCGCATGTGGCAGTTACTCCTGCTACACATTTTACTCCAGATTTTAACTTTAAGGCCCTAAATATTATTTTTGATCTCCATGAGGTCAAAGGTGCCATTGATAGATCAAGGCAGGGAAAGGCCCCTGGACCCGATGGGGTTCCTGTCGACCTTTTTAAATCAGAAATTGAGCTCTGGGGCCCTTTGGTTACAAATGTGTTGAACAACGTGGTAACTAGTAATGTGCCCTCTTCATGGAAATCGGCTATTATTGTTCCCATCTTTAAAAAAGGTAATAGACAAGACCCCTCTTGTTACAGACCAATCTCCCTTATTGATTCAACGGCAAAGATTTTAGGTAGTGTGATCTTGTCCCGTTTAGAAGATTGGGTAACAGATGCCCAGATTTTATCTCCCATCCAATTTGGTTTTAGACCCGGTGTGGGCACAGTTGAGCAAGTTTTAAACTTACAATTGATACTTAATAAATATGTGTCTGTTAAGAAAGAGTCCATCCATATGGCTTTTATCGATCTAACCAGTGCCTTTGATTTGGTTAACAGATCAAAGTTATGGCAAATCCTAGAAGTTCTAGGGTGTGACCCGGCTCTATTGGAGCTTATTAAACGTCTACATACAGACCTAACGGTTTCTGTTCAGGTCGGCTCATTTGGGCAGAGAACCCCTCCTATTCCGTCAACCAGGGGCGTAAGGCAAGGATGTATTTTAGCCCCTTTTCTTTTCTTGATTTATATAAATGGGCTCTATGATTTTTTGGTTAAACAAGCAAAGGATGTACCGAAGATGGGCCAAAGATTACTTCCAGTTTTATTATATGCGGATGATGCAGTTTTAATTGCTCGTACTGCAAATGGCTTACAGGGCTTATTGGACATATTTTATGAGTTTATGTCGAGCCTCGATTTGAAGGTCAATTACCCCAAGACTTTTGTCATGACCTGTGGCCCACGTAACACAAAATCCAAACAATTTACTATGGGAGGGCATTCTCTTATTAAGGTCAAAGATTTTTGTTACCTAGGCATGTATTTGAGTTCCTCTCTGTCCTGGAAGACTCATATTAATTTTAAGCTCCAACAGCTGATAAGGAACACCGAAGCGATCTTTCGCTTCTCTAATAAATTAGGCCATAGACCCCCTGCACAGATGAAAACTCTGTATAATTCTAAGTGTACCGCAGCTGTGCTCTACGGAGCAGGCGTCTGGGGCTGTGTAAAGGTACCATCTCTCCAGAGGGTCGAAAATAAATTTTTGCGAAGATTACTGTTGGTTCCAAAATGTACTGCAAATATCATCTGCCACGAAGAACTTGGTCAGTGTTTTTTGGAGGATAGGGTTTTTTTGGCGCCATTATTGCTTTGGATTAGATGTTGGCTAAACCCAATGGCAAAATTGGTCCAAGATTGTATTTCCGAATGCTTACAATTGGAAAATTCAAATAGGATCCCCTGGCTTATGTTTCTACGAAACTCTTTTGAGAATTTAGGTCTTAGATATATGTTTGATGAACCTCACCTATTAACTATAAATTCTAGGTCCGTTCTGAAGGCTACTTACTCCGAGTACATATCAGACCTGAGATTTTACAGTTCTCTGAAATTAAAATCCTTTGATTCCTATTCTCAGGTTGTGACAGCCCCATGCCTTGAACCTTATCTGACCTGGTTTTCCAGTTTTAAGATACTTTCTTTTTTAACACTTTTTAGACTTAATCTAATTCATTTTAAAGTAGCGTTTCCTGAACCATGTTTTTGGAAAAGGGATTTACCTCTTTGTCCCTGTGATTCTAGATCAACCCAGAGTACTTTGCACTTTTTTCTCTTTTGCTTTTTTTATGCTGCTCCTAGAGGGGTTTGCATTTTACCCACTTTACGTTCTGTTAGACCCATCCATTACAAGGAAGCTTTAATATATTTTCAGAGATTGCCAGATAGACAAATTTGTCATTTTGTATTAGATTTTGTTACAGCTTCTTTAAGCATTAGGAAAAGGCTCATTTCATTTTAAATGTATATGTATGTATAGTTTAATATTGTAAGTTAATCTTTGTATTCTGTTATTGTGATTTTTCTTATGTTATGAGTTTTATTTGTTTATTTTATGAGATTTTAGACCGGATGTTTACGTAATGTTTTAGATATGGTACTATTTTATTCTTCTATCTATTTACTGTAACGTAATTATTGTGTGGTATTTGTGTTTTTGTCTGTACTTTTATGGCATTTGCCGAATAAAGTTTTGTGACTGACTGACTGAGTACAAAGAATTTCAGGAACCAAGGGCCAGATGTATCAAGAAAGGCGTTTGCTAATCACAAATAGCGATTTTTTAGAAGTCGCTATTTCCGAGTCGCAATATGCGATGTAACATATTTGCGAATCGGAATTAACGATTTCTTAAAAATCACTATTTGTGGTTTGCGAGGCCCAAATTCCGAATCGCAATTTGCGAGAACGCAATTTGCGATTCGGTAATTGAAAATTGAAAATTGCGAGAACGCACACCTGGCAGAGCCTGATGACATCACAAGCAGGAAGTGAGTCATCCCAGGCAGTTTGCAGGTGCCACACCCAAAGGAGCACTGAGAGAGAGACAGCCCAGCCACAGTGAGCAAGTCTGTGAACAAGGCAGGACTGCACAACCACCATGGACACCTGTGCACAGGGAAAGGAGAAGGGAGAGAGGAAAAGGAAACTCAAGTTTAGTGAGCAGGAACTGGAGGTGCTCACTGAGGAGGTGGTGAGGAGCCATGACCGCCTGTTTGGAAAAAGCTCACTCCAGGTCCCTGAGAGTGAAAAGCGCAGACTCTGGGCAGACATTCAGACAAAAATCTGCGTTGTGGGAGTTGTGCAGCGCTCTGTGGAGGAGATAAAGAAGAGGTGGTACGACCTGCGTTCCCGTGCAAAGGAGAGGGTGGCAAGAAGACTGCAGGAGGCAAGGAGCACAGGAGGCGGACCACCCACCGAGACACCCTCCACTCCCATGGAATACCTGGTGGAGTCAACACTCCTCCCGGAAGCTGTCAGTGGGGTCACTGACATCGACACATCCGGCATACTAAGCACCAGTAAAGGTAAGTGCTGAAAGTAGCACATAGAATGTAATTAGGCCGAGCGACACCCAGAAGAACACAACACCCACAACATAGTGATATGATGTAACTGTACATTTATTACCATTGTGTGACCTTTGGTGATACATACATAACTGACATGCTTCACATTGTCGTTGCAGGTGGCCCAGTCCCAGCAGCATCTGCAAGTGCCGGTGTGGGGGATACTGAAACCCACCCTCCATCTGACTCAAACACCAGTGAGTCACAGAATATAGTGCCTATCAGACGCAGGGCTAGGGCTGTACCGCTACCCGAATTGAGCCAGGTCTCTGACGACATGCGGGATGACGGCCACACACCTTCCCCAGATGGCAGATGCACTGTTATGCAGGAGTCCCAGCCCCAGCGTAGCACAACACCCCGCAGGAGGCCTACGTATGCAGGCGCACAGCATATTGAAGCAGGAGAGGGGCCATCAGTCTTCGGTGGCCTGGAATCTGCCATGTTGAAACAGCAGCGCCTGCAAAACAGGAAAATCTCAGCTTTACAAAGGCAGACGCAGGCACACAATTCCAACATGGGGGGCTGCATCGGCAGTTGGAGTGCCTCAATTCCAACCGACAGATCCAAGCTTCTGAGAACACCAGGGAGCTGACAAGTGCAGTGAAGGAACTGTGTATAGAGCTGCGGCACTACAGAGTCAGCCACCGCAGGCAGGAGAGGTGTTTTATGGGGATGTTTGGTGGTTTCTGTTGCTCGGTCAATGGCCTTGCAACTTCAACAGCCCTCATATCGCGGCGTGCTGTGGCCGCACAGGTGGAGGCAGCGCACAGCAGTAGGGATGTGGCACAGGGACTGGTGCAGATCACAAATGTGCTTGACAATATGCTGGGTAACCGCTCCGCCACACCCAGTGAACTGGGACTGGGGGACACTGAGGAGACATCTAGCCTCAGCAGCATAGCAGTGCCCACCACTGATGCTAGGCGTCGCAGTGCCAGGCACAGCACTGCCACTGAGGCTGAAAACAGAGGTGCCAGTGAGGCCACTGCGCACTCCAGTGGCTTGCGTGGGGCATATAAAGTGACAGTAATGGCCACAGGGGACTGTTTTCTCATTGAGTGATACAGTAAACTATGATTGAATAGTGAAATACTGTTATCTGCTTTTTTTAAGTTACATAATCTTATTTGTGCTGCTAGTGAAACTTATGTTACCTGACGTTAAGGTAATAAATATTCTAACTACAAGTACACATGTCAGTGGAGTTGTGTTGTTATTACTTACATCTGAAATGGTTGTACGTGATGTCAGCACGCCTTTGCCTGCCCTCTGCTGCACTGGTCCTGTCTGCTGGCTGTAGGGGGGGTATGGAATCATCATCCTCATCAGAGTCTGAATCAGATATTTCCACAGGTATGCCCCTGGTGGTAGCCATATTGTGCAAGATCACACAAGTAGCCACTATTCTACATGTCATCTCCGGGCTGTTATTTAGTGCCCCTCCACTTTTGTGGAGGCACCGGAAGCGACTCTTCAGCAGCCCAAAGGTGCACTCCACCACATTGCGGGTTGCCCTGTGTGCTGTATTGTATCTCCATTCTCCAGGTGTTGTAGGATTGAGGTAGGGCGTCATCATGTAGGTGCGCACTGCGTAGGCACTGTCCCCTGGAAGAAATAGAGGGTATGATGAGTAAGTGAGCCATCTGACGTCACAACGCCATCAATGCGCCAGTGTACAGAGGGTCAATACCTAGTAGATATCCTTCATGAAACTCCCCAGCTAGCAGTCTTGTGTAAATCCCGCTGTGGACAAAGATGTATGAATCATGTGTGCTCCCTGGGTACCTGGCCACAAGATCAGTTATGATATAGGAGGCATTGCATATCACCTGTATATTCATGGAATGTTGGTATTTACGATTCCGGTACACATACTCTGTGGCCGATGGTGGACAGATTGCAACATGTGTCCCATCTATGGCACCTAGGACGTGGGGGAACTGTGCTATCTGGTAGAAATCTATTTTTGTCTGCTGTATTTCCTGTGGGGTGTGGGGGAATCTGATGTACTGGTGTATCCTACTCAGCATGGTGTTGATAAATGCATTGAAAAATCTAGAGAGGGCACTCTGTGATACTCCTCCAGCTGCTGCTATGACCCCTTGATAGCTCCCTGAGGCAAGTAGGTGCAGGGAGCATAATACCTGCACATGGATGGGTATGCTATTGGTCCTGTGTGTTGTGCGCTGCAGTATGGGTTGTAGCTCAGCTTTCAGGTCAAGTATCATGGCTGAGCTTAACCTGTACTTCTTAAAAATGTCCTCCTCAGTCTGTTAAAAAAGGGTAATGTGCACTCTGAAAATGTGCTCCTGTCTCCTCCTCCCTCTCCTCAAACCTGCCAAGATCCTCATTCTCCTCGCTATGACGTAGAGTGCAGCCATTGTGGAAAAGAGTCTGAGGCATTCTGGGCCTCTTTATATAGGTTGCACCTGGTTACCACCTGGTTTCACTTAGTGGTATTTTGCATGTGCAAAAGGCCATTCTGCGAAAAATCGCTATTTGCGATTTTTTGATGCATCGAATTGCGACTTGGTTTTGCATGTCGCATTTTGCATCTCGCAATTTCCTACTTGAAATACCGAATCGCTAATTGCGATTCGGTATTTCATGTTGCAAATTGCGAGATGCAAAATGTGACACGCAAAACCAGGTCGCAGCGCAAAAAATCGCTTTTTTTGCGATTCCTTATTTTTGGTCTGCGAATGCCTTTCATGCATCGCAGACCACGTTTTTGCACTCGCAAACGGCCAATTTTAGCGATTCGCACCGTTGGCGAATGCAATTTTGTTTGATACATCTGGCCCCAAGCGCTCAGTATTTGGAGTCAAATCATCAGCATTGATGCCGAACTACTAAGGAGAGGTGGGAGGCAGAAATATTGTAATCAAATCAGTGTTATATTGAAGCAAGTGCACAGGCAGAATATTTACTCCAACAAGATGCCTTGTTACGGCTGTGGTCAGGAGAAGAATGATGTGTGTGAACAGTACATTTTCCAATAGCCCCAGAAACTGCTCTGCCAAGTGTGGCAACATCCTTCTCTTTACAATGGAGCCAAAACTACTCAACCAAGGTCACAGGCATGAAACCAGTGAGTTCTTTGCCAGTCAGCAATCCTGAAATGCCCACAGGAAACACGGGTTGGCAAACCAGAGAACATTGACTGGTGAGTGATGGATGGTGTAGAAAAGTGAGCTAGTAATAATATCAGAATCACTAATTGGTCCAGTCAAGTCTCAGTAAATGAATCCTTACTCAACCCTTGGTATCTTAGCAAATGAGCAGTCAGGCTTAAATTAGGAGACACGTAGGTGTAAAGCATTTTGTACCTACAAAACAGTAAATAAGTGAAGGATACAACACACTAAAAATCCAATACCAATTAAAAAAATAGAGAATATTTTTATTTTGTAAAATGACAGCAAAATGACAAAAAACAATGTAGGGACCTGGAATTCTGATTTGTTTTTAAATGAAATTAAAAAAATACATTCTAGTGCCAAAAAGCTTAAAATGCCATTCATGGGTATCTGTTTGCACTGAACTGGGACAAAGTCAAAATTTTAGGTGGACAATAAGGATTGTGGATCGGATAGGTTAAGTGTTAGGCCCCAGTCAAAATGTACCTTCGAGCATAGGGCCTGATTTAGATATTATCGGGCGAGTTAATCCTTCACAATGGTGGTGGATATCCCTTCCACTGAAATCTAAATCCCATCATCCTATGGTATTTAGATTTCGGCAGTCGGGATATCCGACACCATTTTGATGGAGTAACTCATCCACCAATATCTAAATCAAGCCCTTAGTCTTTTTCTTGAAGCTTTTTTCTTGACATTGAGTCCTCAGGTTCCTTGGATCAGGAATTTGATTCAATGATGGTGGCCTGTGGCAATGTAATGCCTCAGTGAGCCTCTGGAAGACTTTGCCCTCAACATCAATGGTGGGGAGCTCCTGAGCTTTCAGCAGATCAGCCCAGTGTGGTCAGGCTGATTCGCGGTTCGACTATGGAGGCTTGACTTTCAACGTTGAGCCGTTCTCCTCCTGGCAGTGCTCCTTATGTAGTGTTCTGAGAAGCTCCTGCAGCTCTACCATATTTATCTTCCATTCTGGGATGGTAAGAGGGGGTGACTAAAAGGAGTAAAGCTACCTCCCTCTGCTATCACCACTTCCTGTGAAGTATGGCATATATATTTTTGACCTAGGATGCACTATTCTCCCAAAAATTAAAATAGAGATATTCTTTCCTTGGTGTGCGTGTCTGTGTAACCAAGCCAGAGGTGTGCCTAACATCTGACTATACTCCCCTTCTAGCCCGCTCCTCTTCCGATTAGGGGGGCTCCCATCTTGATGGCAATCAAGGAAGTGGGGACTGGCTTAGGACCTCTGACATCTGTTTTCCTGCCTTTGAAGTCCAGCTTACCTCCCCTTCCCCTTCCTCTCTCTGGCATCTCCAAGAAGCAAATTTCCTCCCAACATGACTATATTGTTGTAGTCCCAGGCATTTTCACACCTACTCAGGAAGCAGCTTACCTCAGGCTGAAAGAGTGACCAATCAGAAGAGGCTGTTATACGGCTGCTTTAGGTAACTTCAGGATGGTACGATCTAAAACTACTTTCCTGTAATAGGTATAATGAATCTGACCTTGGTGAGTTGTTGGAATTATTGTAACCATTCTTTTCATACTTTGAATGACATGTGTAGCCAGCTTTAATCACAAGCTATACTTTTGTAAGCTTAATAAGCTTCCCATGTTAACATATGGGGGTAGCAGCACTACAATAGGGAAAAACAACTTTGGCAGTTTTTCCTTACCAGGGCTTTTAAAAAATATTTATTATTGTGTCTTTTTTTTCTAATAATGTGCCATACCCTTGGGGCAACTAGGGCAGACCTTATATTAAATGTAATAAAAAGGTAGTTTTGGACTTTGGAACTACTTTTATTTCCAAAGTCGAATTTGGACCCATTTTCATTTTATTTATGCCTGTAAGGCAAACCTGGATTTTAAATGACACCAAACAGCACAGCAGTCGATACTTAAATGCATTAAGTCCACTGTGGTGTCTAAACCTACATGTCCTACCATATAATAGGGACTTATAGGTACCCCGTTATGGCCATTTAAAATTATACCAATCTGCCATATACCTTCACAGAACAGAGTACTGACTCTGGGCCTGGTGGGCAGAGCCCAGGGCACTTTCAGGCTTAGTAACCTCCAGCATCCATCAAGAATAGGGCGTGATCAGGTAAAAAAACGATGACTTTCCCACACCCTGCAATCTATTTGATATTTTTCAATAGGTAGCCAGCTGCCTAGCAGCTAACAACTGCCTGTCTAGAATGATACTGTTTAATGTTGAGTGTGTGAACTAGAACTTCAGCGAAGGTGCTTCAAATTAGCTCTCTAAAACAGATCTTGTTAATTCTTCAGGTCAGTTTGAAAGATCTTAGTTTGTTTGAAAATAGATGTTATATTCTTTTTTGTCTCTAATAGCTTGGACCATGCAGTGCTCCCTTGACACTAGGATGACTTTCAAAACAGATTATGCAGCCAGTCTAATTAGTAAACGGTCATACTTTTAGTAGTTTAATCTTAGCAAATCCACCTTTTGGGCTTGGTCACCAAAAATGTTGGCTTTTCAACCAATGAAATGGGAGTTTTTAACTTCCCTCAGAGTCCACTGTAAATTGTGCCTAAAGTGCACTTATGGAATGGACAGATAAATGTCATATATGGTCTGCAGGGCGCTTTTATACTACCCACATACAGGACAGAAATATATGTCTACCCGACTGTCACTGGGCTCTGGCTGAGCTGCAAGATCAATGCATTGCAGCTGCATTTTGCAGGGAAAAGTGCCTGCGCCCTGTAGGGAAGGTTTATAAATGTGCGTTGGCAGCTCACATGGCTGGGTGCATAAGCATAGAAATAGAGCACATTACATATTGGTATTAGTGTGCCTTATAGTGAAATAAAAGCCAAATGCTCTTTCACTGGGTAAGCATTGTATGCTTTTTTCTAAGTATGGTCAGAGGGGCTTAAAATTATAACTCCCTACTACTCATTGGGAAAGGCTAGGAAAATATTTCAAAATAATTAGTGTTTAAAAATCTGATCATGGAAGTGTAAGCAGCACAGGCCTCCTATTGCACATCTCTTTGCAGCCTCATCCGAGGCCTCTCAGTGACCACAGGAGCTGACTCACCTACAAGTCGCCACTCCATATCTCCTTTGGTTCCCCATGGCTCTACACAGCGCTTCTCAGCTCAGGCTCTGCTAGGTTCTGGATTCAGCTTTAGCACGTCCTGCATGTTCTGTCACTTATTATTCATTTTCTGCACCCATTCATATAACGGTTATTGGCTACACTTACCGGTTAATGGGTATGGGCCCCTGCCAAAGGTCTCTGCCTTGAGCATGTTGCACTAGCAGCAGGGAAATCCTCATTCCATCCACTTTGATGTTGTGGCTATGTCTGCAAGTAGGCTCAATTTGATCCCAGCCTAATGGAGATGTCAAATGAATGGAGCTTGAGGACAGGGAGAGGCACTACCATCAACTCTGTCCAGTTCCAGCAAACTTTCTGTTTATTTATCGCCATCAGTAGACATGCGCATAAGGTAAGCTGAAGGTACTGGGCATGCTCGTGCCTGTGGGAGCCACAGATCATAATGGTACTGCTTCAATTTTACTACAGTTACCCTTCCCCTTGCTTTACGGTGCACACGCAATGCTCCCCTGACCCTAGGAGGCAAATAGTCAGTTTTCGAGGGACCTGGATGTGCAACTGCTTGTTCTTGGGAGCAAGTGCTGGGCGGGGTGGATGAACAATAATCTCTGCAGTGAAAGAGGCTCCATATAGATTGTGGCTGAACACGTTAATGGTGCTATAATCTGTGGCTGTGAAGCAATGGTGCGATTTCACTTACCAGAAAAATGAGGGCTGGAAAATGCGTTGAATATTTTAGTGACTCAGTCTCTGAGACTTTTTGCTTGAGCTTGTCTATTTAAGGAATTTCACTTGAGCGACCTCACCCCAGTACTTATGTGAGTACTTATATTATTCAGCATTGACTTATGGAGGCTCTGCAAATATTGTGATACCATCGTAATGCAGTGTATGATTTGGCTGATCAAAGGCTGATCAAAGGCCCGTTGCTAGATCTGTCAGCCTTAAGGTGGTGTTTCACCTTACTTTTTGCCTTTACCCTCCGCTTTTTGGTTAGCAACTGTAAAGTGCACTGAGTCCTGCAGCCAGCAAAAATGAAAATTGGAGGAGGTAGGCAAAAAGATGGGGGAAGACCACCATAAAGCTGTTAGATCTAACATGTGAATCCCCAGCTGAAAGCAGGGAGACCTACCCAATCCCTTTGAAGTTCTCTTAACTAAGGGAGAAGATCCTGAAGAACCATCATCATAGGCGTGATGTGACTTCAAGTGCTGTTCCACCATAAAGCTCATTCCCTGTAGGGAGATGGACCATCTCAAAAGTTTGGGAGTTTCACCCCTCATCTGTGTTGGCCATCTGAGGGGCGAGTGGGCTGTCTGAACCCAAAAATGAGTCCCAACCAAATATGGTCTCAACTTCTTAAGTGTTGAGACCACAGCAAAAGCTTTTGTCTCAATCACACTCATCCGACATATACTTCATGCATTTAGACATGAAGTTAGTCCCTCTGTCAGACACTACCTCCTTAGGGAATCCAACAATAGTAAAGATCCCATTTAGAGCACTAACCACCACAGTTTCAGTCACTGAACTTAGAGGGATGGCCTCTGGGTATTGGGAGGCATTGTAGACAGGACAATCCTGTTGCGTAAGGCTGCCTTCGGGTCCAAGGGTCCAATGATATGAATACCCACCCTTTCAAAAGGGGTGCCCATGACTGGTAATAGGACCAGGGTAGCTTTTTGTTTTTTCCCCTTATTTTCCACTGGGCTGGCAGGTAGGACAGGACCTGCAGAATGCATCTGAGGCTGTCTTCATTTGAGGCCAATAGAAGACGGTGACAAGCCTGGTGAAGGTCTTGTCTTACCCCAAATGTCCTGCCAGGAGTATGTAGTGAGGCAAACCCAGTAGGAAAGCCCTGAAACACTGGGGGAATTGCCAGGAGCTTTAGGCTTCCTATAAAGGAGATCATTCTTCCAGTAGATTAGGTGATGCCCAGAGGCTCCACCTGCTGCATGGGCTGAGGCCTGTCATCTCAAGCCCTCAAGAGCAGGGTATTCCTTCTGCACTTTGCATAAATCTTCCTTGGTGGGCCCGCTATAAACTTGCCAGCCAGCAAGCTCAGATAGGTCACCTAGGGTGGCAATGTCCTCTACTGTTTGCTCAGAGACCTCCTCCTTAGGGACCCCATCAACCTTCACCGTGGGACCATCAGGGACAATTTCTCACACACTTTACCCCCACCCCCTTTTGCAGTTGGCTGGGCCCTTGTTCCAGGCTCCAGACATCCTAGACTTGCCTCTGGCTCAGCCATGGAGCATATGGTCATACAGTCCCACTCAGACAATCCCAACATGTCCAAGAGAGACCTAAGCTCTACCTCCCTCCAGGCAGTGTGTTACAGGCTATTGTCTAGCAAACAATATACAGGCATGGCAGGGCTCACAGCTACATTCAGAGAACTTAAGCTGCCTCTCCCACCAGGGGACCAGAGCCACTGGTAAATGGTTCTCTTGATTTTCAGTGACTATGACTTGGTGAAATGTGTTTGGTAGGACTTGCTCTACAGACACCAGTGTCATAGTTGGACTCTTGCTCTAGGCAAGACTGATGGTTTAGGGATGACAGCACTTTTGTTTGTAGGTGACTAGGTCAATTCTACAACAAGTCGCAACTGTCATTCCAACCCTCCCGGCTCGCAAGCAGTACATCACCAAAACCCAAACAGTAGAAGGAGATTTGTGGCAGCCTTTACACATGGACTCCAGAGTGTGACATCTCAAGGGAGTAGTAGTTAAATGGAGATTACCCTTTTCGCACATGAGCAACATGTCTCAGCCATACAATACACATGCGATGAAGGAGATGCAGTAAAGATTTAAATAGGTTTTATTAACAAGACTGCAAACTACTGTAAATTGCATGGGCTGCAACGAGTAGGATGAGGAGCAATGCAAGAAAGAGAATTGTAAAAATGAGAGTCATGAATACAAAGACCCCCAGCATCTTGAAATAACATCAGATGTAAAATAGATGTGAAATAGGCCCTTATACACCAACATGATGAACCTAATCCCTAACTTAAAGAGAGCTAGCTGTGTTAAACCTAATCTGCCAGTAGCATGTCCATGAGAAGGGCCCACCAACCCTCAGTACCTTTGAATGAGGTCTCTAGGTCAGGCTCCGTGGTGACACAAAGACTGGATCTGCATCAAGGCGACATGTAGCATAGATAGTGTTGATGGCACCTGGTAGGAATCCCTCTGATAATCATGTCTGTGTAAGATGTATTTATACAACTCTTGTAGGACCCCTGGCACAGGTATGTTCCCAAACAATAGACAAGAAGACATGCTTGGGGCGGCAATTATGTAAACAATTCCCTGGAAAGGTACATTATGTTACTGTCACATGAAATGGGAAAGTACATGATGTGAATACCTTTGTATCTCATTTATCTTTGATGCTTATAGTGACGCCTTTACAGAGTGGCACTGATAACATGAAACTAAAACATCTTCCTAACTATAAACATGGCAGCCATCTTTGAAGAAGTAATTAAATAAATGTGCTAAAACACAGCAAGCGAAGTAGGTTAAAAGTCACTAGGTGACGGAGGCACAGGCTTGCAAGCCAAAGGGTAAGCTAATCTCCTGATTCCCATTAAAACTAAATAGGATCCACTACACCCTCTCCTTTGCCGGAACAAGTATGACGCCATAACGATGATGCCAGACAAAGTGAATGAACCCAAGCTAAAAATGCTCTGGACTAAAACAAGCTAAAATCATATTAAGAGATTGCTAAAATATAATTAAAAACTTTGTAAAATAGCTATAACATACAAAGAGACACAATGTTGACCATGACAAGCACAGCAGGCCAAAGTGAAAGGCAATGTTGGCAAATTCCGAAACTTTAGAATAGGCTGATGGTCAAATTTATTTAACAGTAGTCATGGTCTTGAAGAATGCCTTCGAAGCCATCAAAAGGAAAGTCATTCAGGAAAGAAGCCACATCATCGGATGTTAGAATGATAACAGGATTGGCAGACGGATCCACGGAGCAGTAGTGCACAGCAGTCCCAGGCGCAGCATCATCCATGAAAGCAGCACCTTCCAAAGTGCGCAATGGAGCCAGACAGTCCACCAAGAGCAGCTTGTAAGTGGCTTTGCAAATCGGCCTCAGTCTCATGGGCCACCACTGTGAATGAACCCTCATTGAGAACATCAGCAGTTCTTTGTCCACAGGAGGCACTGGCGGAACAGCAAGGCACACCGAAGGTAGATGCTCAAACAGGCACAAGGTGGTTGCACACACCATAGTACTGGTCGGAATGCCAATCACTAATCATGCTCCAATTCTTCCAGCAATGGAGTGCCAAAGAACTGTACCATGCAATCACGACACAGTTGGGCTGGTGGTGGTAGCTTTATCACTCCACTTAGCTGGGAAGTCACAACCACTGCTTATCAGGAACAACAGCAGCAGTATCCCACCGATCAATGCCAAAATCACAGGAATGCAGCCAAACACATTGGAATAGGGTGAATAGATAGCTGAAGGAATGACTCTGAAGATTCAACGGAGGTGAACCATTGGCGGTAAACACAGGGGCGATCAGAATGGACACCCAAATACTAAACTGCACAACATTGGCCAATACAAAAACACACACGTGACATACATACACACACCACACCCACCCACCCACAACACTATAAAACACACACCCACATTACCCACATCCCTTTATGAATAAAATTATTGCCACCAGACTGACACCACGATCACTGCGACAACTAGACACACACACCACATATACCCATACATCCCTCATGCACACTACTACGCACACCCAACCACACAACACCCACACACTTACACACACCACACAACACCAATTTCCCCACAAAGGCACCCCCGTTTCACAGATGAGGAGTCAAAGGTCATGGTGGAGGAAAAAGTCAGGGTAGAGCCACAGCTGTTTGGAGCACAGGTGCAACAGATGTCCATTGCCAGGAAGATGGATCTATGGGGGAGAATCGTGGACAGGGTGAACGCCATGGGACAGCATCCAAGAACAGGGGACGAAATCAGGAAGAGGTGGAACGACCTACGGGGGAAGGTACATTCCATAGCAGCAAGGTACGAGCATGCCATATAGAGGACTGGCAGTGGACCCCGACCTCCTTCCCCACAGCTCACAGCATGGGAGGAGCAACTCTTGGCAATACTGCATCCTGAGGGACTCACTGGAGTTGCCGGAGGACTGGACACTAGTGAGTCAACATTTACTGCTTATCAACCCCCATACCTGCATGCTATCACACCCACTCACCCTCATTCCCATCACTCCACTACATCCCACACACTGCACCTACACATATGACTAACCACAATGCCCAGCTCTGCATGATATACCAATGCATGGACATCCCTCCAAGCCCTGCATGGACACCCATCACATAAGGGAACTAACAATCCCACAATACATTACCATACACAAACAAAGGTGGCAGGGAAACAGCAACAATAGAGGGGAAGATAGGGATGTACAATATGTCACAGGCATGAAGCATAATACATCACTGTCAGAGTCACCAGATCCTCGGGGTCTGTGCACGTTCCCAACACTTCCACCACAAGACAGCTCCAATACTCTGATTAGATTTATCACAGAGTCTAAGAGAGTCCAAGTGGGGAAAAGGGGATTAGGACGGGAACAGCTGGGAAGGAGAACTGTAGGAAGCAAAAGGTTAAAACACAACATCAAAATTACATCTCATGAAATCAGTACCATGCTACAACTCTAAGCTTCGTCTTTTCCGAAAAAACATGAACAACCCTAGAATAGTCCTAAAACTGACTAGGCTTTAGATGACGGAATACCTGAGGAGGAAACAGGAAAAGTTAAATAGGACTTTCAGATTCAAGTACTTTCTTTAGCATGAGAATCAGGAAACACTCTGAGCAATTTCTAAACAACCATATGAATCTCCTTTTAAGAATACATATCAGGAACACACAGCATTACATCTAGAACTCTGGTATTGTTGTGTTCATCTCAGAAAAAACATTGGAAAGTGAATTGCGCACAGTGCAGATTTTTATATGAGTATTAAACACCGTAAAGGATTGTGCACCATGAAATCACACAACGTAGATTCAAGGAATAAATCACGCGACGTGTCAACTTGAAATGCTACCAAGAAAATGTCTTAGAATGGTAGCGCACAGTAATTTACATCATTTATACACGAGGAAAGAATTGCGCGTCTTGCCGATTCAAATGCCACCATACAAATGCCAAGAAATGGTAGCGCACAATGAACAACATGAAAAGCACTCAGAAAAAAAAATTGCACGTCTTGTCGATTCAAATGACACCATGCAAATGCCAAGAAATGTTAGCGCAGAATGAATAACATGAAAAAACACTCAAGGAAAGAATCGCGCGTGTTGCCGATTCGAATGCCACCATGTAAATGCCAGAAAATGGTAGCGCACAATGAACAGCATGAATTACACACGAGAAGTGAGCCACCATGTAAATGTCAAGAAAAGGTAGCGCGCAATGAACAACAAAATTAAATGCTCATGAAACGAGTTGCACGTCTTGCCAACTCGTAAAACATCATGTAAATGTCAAGAAATATCAGCGCGCAATGAACAACAATGTAATAACGAAGTCAAATATTTATGGAATAAATTGCGCGTCCTCCCTATTTGCAAACCAGCCTAGAACCATGCCCAGGCATGTTGCAGGGAAAGTCTCTAGAAGGCCCTGGAAAGGGACCACACCCTAACACACTCTGAATGTCTGCAGCAATACATTGCAAATGTACAGTATTTATAAGCACCTTAAAAATGAATCTTTTGGATGGAATTCTGCAATGCAAAAGGTTAAACACTAACATATCATCACAATGCATAAATTACATTATCTTGCGAGTGTTGGTTTTTTGAGACCCGCACGGGTGAGTAGCGCGCTTTATAAATGCTAATGATTTGATTTGATTTGATTTGCATTCTAGATGCCCGTAGAGCGCGCACTGTCCTGGTGTTGACAATCACTTACATCCCCAAACGTGTTCCAGCCAATGTCATCGGAGAGGAGGTGCCACGACAAACCAGTCTCCCAAAAGGAGATGCCCCCAGTGATGACAGTAACTCTGGACTTCAGGATCTGGATCAACAACCTGGCCCATCAGGGACCACTGGACTGTTGGTCACCCCAGCCCACTCACAGTCCACCACAGAACCTCCACCATCAGTATCCAACACCACAGCACACACCCAGCGTCCCCACATCTCTGTCCCCAGGACACGTCAATCAGAAGTGTGCCCACCTGTACAGGGACCCCAGCCCACACCTCACACTCAAGACAATCAGGGACCCTGGGTCAGTGGCAGTGGGCACATCGTTCAGGGGACAGGGGCACAGGGCAACAGGGACACTGGTAGGACCGCTGTGCGCCAGGGGGAGAACAGGGCAAGGGCACCAACACTCCAGGAGGCATTCACCAAGATCCTGGGTGCCTACCAACAATCCCAGGACACGATGAGCCAGATCCTTGACAACATGCAGGAGAACAAGCAACTGCAGGAGGAACACCATCAGGAGATCAGGGAGGACTTGTAGGCTCTCAACACCACCATGATCTCCATAGCAGGGGTGCTGGCGGACATGGCCAACATCATGAGGGAATGGACAGCACACCAGTGGGGCCCTACCACTAGCCAGTCTAATGACCAGCCCACCACCTCCGCTGCAGTTAGTGGGCAGGAAGCCCCACCACAGGACCCACAGGCCACCAGCACCCGTCCCCCTGCAGAAGGTGAACCACCCTACAAACTTTGACTGCGACCCAGACAGAAGCCAGGGACACTTGCCAAGACCACCACCAGGAAACAAGACTCTCCTGACTAACCCCCTTGTGTCCCAACCTTTCACCTTGTCCCTTTTGAACTGTCATTGCTCCCTTTCCTACGGTCCCTTGGATATTGCACTTGTGCTACAATCAGATTGGAACAATACCATGGAATTCTCCTCTACCATCACCCCATTCCATTGCATTTTACCCTCAATTTTATATCATCACAATAAAGACCCTTAAACACAACTTGACTGATTGTATTTTATGTGTTGAAAATGTGCATTTAGGGGAACAGTCACATCTGGTGCAAATTATATGGACACTGTGATAGAATACAATTAATGACCTGTATCTGTCTGTAGTAATCACATCAGGACACTGTTGTCATGTCACAAACATCTGTAAGATTACAAGCCATAGGTGACAGTAAGTTTAGATGCAAAGGAAGTGAATGCCATCATGCCACAATCACACAGATGAAATCAATATTCAGAGCAATGATCAGTTCCACTGTCTTACCTGTGGATCACTGGAAGTACTGATGTTCTGTTGTCCACATCCTCATCCTCTGCCTCCTCATCCTCACTGTCCTCAGGGCCCACTGCTGCCACAGGGGCATCTCCAATCTCCTCCTCCTGCAGAAAAGGCACATGCCATCTGAGGGCAAGGTTCTGCAGCATGCAGCATGCCGCTACTATCTGGCAGACCTTCTCAGGTGAGTAACACATGGATCCACCTGTCAGATGGAGGCACCTAAACCTGGCCTTCAGGAGGCTGAAGGGCCTTTCATTTATTCTTCTTGTACGCCCTTGTGCCTCATTACAACGGTTCTCAGCCCCTGTCCTGGCATTCCTCACAGGGGTCAGCAGCCACAAAAGGTTTGGGTAGCCAGAGTCACCTGCAAATAGTGAGGGACAAACGTTAGCCTTTCACAATTCTATGGGGATAACACCTCAAGGCATACACTGACATACAGTGTGGGGACTCTGGCTCATGTATTAGCCACACCCTGTGCTCTGAAGTTGGCTCATCACATTTGGGATGCTGCTATTCCTCAGGACAAAGGCGGCAGATCTCATGGCGCTTCTTCAGGACTGAAACAAATCTTCTCCAACAAAAACAGATGCAGTGGTCTATAGTGAAGATGATGATGGCGCAGTCTCTACTCACTCACTTGTCCAATGAGTAATTTATCAGATGAATTGACCAGTCAATTTTGTAGCTTGGTCTTTTAATTAAGTCAGACAGGTAGACAATTAGTCATAATTGCTGCTGGGACCGAAGATTCTGTTCTTTCGTATCCTGTGCGCCGCCCATCTTACTGACAGTAAGAGATCTGTATGGCTGAGGTAGGCGCGAAGCATGTTCATTATTATAGTGGCATAGGGAATAGAGTTTCTAAACCACTTGTACACGAGGAAAAGGGTCATTACTCCCCTACACTTGCATCTCTGTTTTAAATCTTGACCAACTCCCTTTGATTTCAATTAAAGGAATGTACCTTAAGGGAGCTGAGTCAATTTTAACCTTACCTTTTTTTTTTCTCTCCACTTCTCCGTGCTGTTGGTTTGCACAAGTAGTCTGGTTCAGTGACCCCAATGTGGGTCCCATCAGACATTGCAGCACCAGTCTGAAGTGGAGCAAGCCCAATGATGATAATGATACTTGAGGGCACTTGCTTCTAAGGGAACTACATTTACTGCTAGTGTCACTTCTTTTGGAACAGTGTACCTTTTTTGATTAGATAGACATGATATAGGAGGCCGTACACTGGACCAGTTAACCTCCTTGTCCCTGTCTTGTTGTGAAGTCAGCAGTGGATGCCTACTAGCTTGGCTGGAGGTGGTTCACATCATACCCTGCCCAACATGGGACCTACCCTGCAATGTCCAGCCTGGCATAGGGGCACCCACAGGTCCACATCCCCCACCCGGAGACCACCCCACCACGCACAAGTAGTATATTGGGAAACTGTACTCAGCCCCTTGTGGCTGCTGTGATGCCCTCAATCTCCCATCTAGCTCCGGATAGGCCACTGCCAGTATGCGGGCCATCAGGGGGGTCAGGGTTCGACAGGCACCCCTCTCTCGTTGGGAGCCCATCTTCAGCTGGGACTCCGCCTTCTTCTTTGCCCAGCATCTCAGATCCTCCCACCATCTATGATAGTGGGTGCTCCGCCTGCTGTAGATCCCCAGGGTCCGCACGTCCTTAGCGATAGCACGCCAGATACCCTTTTTCTGATGGGAGCTGGCCTGCAGAAAAAGAAACATAGAAAAAGGTATCAGTCATACCATCAGGCCTGTTACACTCATGGCCCACTATAGCCCTGACATCCCCTTACGCACAGACATTGCCCACCATACATGCAGCACGCTGCCCATAACCCTTCCACCAACCCCCCACACGAGTCCTCAACACACAGCACTCCATGCATCCATACCCCTTGCATCGTGCTCACAGTGTACTCACCTGTTGGTCTGGAGGCCCATACAGCATTTGGTACTGCAGAAGGACCCCATCCACTAGTCTCTCCAACGCCACAGCGGTGAAGGCAGGGGCCTTTTCCCCAGTGACACGAGCCATGGTCGGTTGCAGACACAGGTCACAGCAGCACTTGCAGTGTAGGTCCTCTCCTGTTGAAGGTCAGGTAGCAAGTGAGTGAACAGATAAAAAATGGCGGTCATGTCCCCGACGGTGCGTACTGTCACCACTGGCCTACATCACCATTGTCCACTGTAACCCATCGGGCCCAATGACAATCAATGAGGAGTTGTATGGCAGTACACGACCTCCTCCCGCAACCGTGCACAACGTCAGTGGCATTACATCATTTCCACATGTCCATTCACACAGGACATGCGGATACCATTTCGGGAGGGGCAGGCCATGGCACCTAACTGTATCACAGTACGAATAGGCACCATTTGGGCCTATTCAACAACATACTGTTACGGTCACAACATGCAATGCAGTGTAGTGTTTGGAAATGTGGAATACTGACCAGCTGCTCCCCGTTTTGCCCCTTAGGTTACAGCCGCTGTGGATGAATAGGAGATGGAGACATCCCCCTTTGTACAGACCACTGGTGGACTTGGCAACAATGGAGAACAGGCACATCATCCTCACCTATAGACTCGACAGGGCCACAATCACAGAGCTGTGTGCCCAATTGGAGCCTGACCTGATATCTGCTATCTGTCAGCCCACCAGGATCCCCCTCGTGTGCAAGTCCTATCTGTACTCCATTTCTTGGCAAGTGGCTCCTTCCAAGTGACAGTGGGCTTGGTAGCTGGAATGTCTCAGCCTATGTTCTCAATAGTGCTGACCAGAATGTTGTTTGCCCTGATTAAACACATGCGCAGTTACATTGTTTTCCCCCAGGTGGAGGATATGGCCACAGTGAAAGCTGACTTCTATCCAATGGGACATATCCCCAACACTTTTGGGGTTATTGTTGGTACACATATTGCATTTGTCCCCCTCCCCGTAGAAGAGAACCGGTGTTCAGAAATTGAAAGAGCTTTCACTCGATGAATGTGCAGATAGTGTGCCTGGCGGACCAGTACATCTCCAATGTCAATGCAAAGTATCCTGGCTCTGTTCATGATGCCTATATCCTGAGGAATAGCAGCATCCCATATGTGATGGCTCAACTCCAGAGGCACCGGGTGTGGCTAATAGGTGAGCCCTGGTTCCCACCCAGTTTATGTTGGTGTATGGGTATGGTGTGGGCCCTAAGGGTTAGTGTGTCTAACAGTTTTCCTTTGATATTTCCAGGTGACTCTGGTTACCCTAACCTCTCATGGCTACTGACCCCTGTGAGGAATCCCACGACAAGGGCAGAGGAACGTTACAATGGCGCACATGGGCGAACAAGGAAAATAATAGAGAGGACATTTGGCCTCCTGAAGGCCAGGTTTCATTGCCTCCATCTAACAGGTGGATCCCTGTACTACTCACCCAAGAAGGTGTGCCAGATAATCGTGGCATGCTGTATGTTGCATATCCTTGCCTTGAGGCGCCAGGTGCCTTTTCTGCAGGAGGATGAGGCTGGAGATGGCGTGTGGCAGTAGTGGACCCTGTGGACAGTGAAGATGAGGAGGCAGAGGATGAGGAGAACAGAACAGCTATTATAGGACAGTACTTCCAGTAACACACAGGTAAGACACTGTACTTCACTTTGCATTGACTGTTTTGTATTTGACTTTGTACATGGCAGGCAGATTCTCCCAATTCTATGCCCACTTACTGTACCCTTTGGAATCTCTATTTTCAGATATCTGTGCCTCACTCTGGCACCTGGTGTGTTGACTGCAGCCAACTACGGGTCATTCCTATGTGTACATTACTTTACAGTTGTATTGCAGTGTTTAAACCTTGTTAAACAAATACATAGTTAAATCATTTGAAAAATTCAATACTTTTATTTTTTCAAACAGTGTTTATTTAAGTGCTAATAAGTAGAGGGGTGTGTGCAATGGGCTGGGGTGATGGTGGAGGAAAGTCCAGGTTAGAGTCCAGTCTATTTGTATCACAGGTGCATTGTCCAGGTGGGAATGGGAAGGGGAGCAATGGCAGTTCAAGGTGGACAGGGTGACAGAGTGGGACACAAAGGTAACAATCAGGAGAATCTTATTTCCTGGCAGAGGTCTTGGCAATGTTCTCTGGCTTCTGCCTGGATCGCAGGGACCGTTTGCGGGGTGGTTCTCCTTCTGCAGGGGGTGGGGTGCTGGTGGCCCGTTGTTCCTGTGGTGGGGCCTCCTGTCCACTAGCAGCAGCAGAGGTGGAGTGCTATTCATTAGTGTGGATAGTGTCAGGGGCCCAGTGGTGTGCCACTGCCTCCCCCATGGTGTTGGCCATGTCTGCCAGCACCCCTGCAATGGTGACCAGGTTGGTGTGGATGTCCTTCAGGTCCTCCCTGATCCTCAGGTACTGTCCCTCCTGCAGCCGCTGGGTTTCCTACAACTTGTCCAGTATCTCGCCCATCATCTCCTGGTAATGGTGGTATGCTCCCAGGATATTGGTAAGTGCTTCCTGGAGAGTCGGTTCCCTGGGCCTGTCCTCCCCTGTTCCACAGCAGCCCTCCCAGTGTCCCTGTTGTCCTGTGCCTCTGTTCCCTGAACCGTGTGCCCACTGCCACTGACCCCAGGTCCCTGATGGTCCTGTGTTTGTGGTGTGCCCTGGGGTGCCTGTAGTGGTGGACACACTGCTAATTTACGTGTCCTGGGGACAGAGATATGGGCCCGTTGGGTGTGTGCTGTGGTGGTGTTTCCTGAGGGGGGAGGTTCTGTGGCGGTATGGGACTGTGCCTGGGTAACTGTCCGGAGATCCCTGATGGGCCAGGTTGGTCATCCAGATCCAGGTGACCAGAGCTGCTGTCATCACTGTGGGCCTCTTCTGGGGGAGGCACTGGATGTTGGTGACACCTCCTCTCCAGTGACGTTGGGTGTCGGACCTGTAGGAATGTAAATGCAGTGTTATTGTTTCTGAGTGTGACATTTTGTGCATGGACGTGTTGCCTGTATGGTTGTGATTGCCCTGTCAGCTTTGCCTTGTGTGAGTAGTGATTTTGTAGGCTAGGTGATTGTCTCTAATGTGCATGCTTTAGTGATGGGTGTCCATGCAGGGCTATGAGTGATGTCCATGCATTGGTGGTGCATGCAGGGCTTGGTATTGGGATGGGTGGGTTGTGATGGTGGGGTGTATGTGAGGAGGTGCCGTAATGGGAGTGAGGGTAGGGGTGGAGGTATGTGATTGCATGCAGTTGTGGGGGTGATAGTAATAGAGATTTGACTTACCAGAGTCCAGTCCTCCTGTTACTCCTGCCAGGCCCTCAGGATGCAGTATTGCCAAGACTTGCTCCTCCCATGTTGTTAGTTGTGGGGGAGGAGGTGTGGGTCCACCGCCAGTCCTCTGTAAAGCTATCTGTTGTCTTGCAATAACGGAACGCACCTTCCACCGTAGGTCGTTCCACCTCTTCCTGATGTCTTCCCTTGTTCTGGGGTGCTCTCCCATGGCGTTGACCCTGTCCATGATTACCCGCCAGCTGTGGCTCTACCCGGATGATTTCCTCCGCCATGACCCTTAGCTCCTCCTCTGAGAACCTGGGGTGTCTTTGTGGTGTAGTGTGAGTGGTGTGTGTGAGGGTGTGTTGGGTGATGTGTTGGGGTGTATGCTGTATGCTGTAAGGTGCGTGGGTGGTGTATGGGTGATGGTGTTCTGTGTCTCTCGTTCTGTGGGTGCTCTTGGTGTGTCTCTCTCTCAGTTGTCACTTTTTTTGAGTCGTAAAGGGTTGTGGGTAATGTGGGTGTGTGTTTTATAGTGGTGTGGGTGTGGTGTGTGTATGTGGGTCAGGTGTGTGTAGTTTGAATTGTCCAATGTAGTGTTATTTTGTTTGAGTGTGTGTATTCTGAGCACAGCGGTATGTACCACCAATGGTTTACCGCGGCTGAATGTCCGCTGCGGTGATTCGTGGGTCATAATGTGATGGGCGTAGTTCTGTTGGCGTAACGGTGTGGGTTTGGATACAGCCAGTTTATCACTGACCATTGGGCTGGCGGACTTGTGTGTGTGTCTGTATAGTTACGGATTGCTATGGGTGGGTCATAATATGGGTAGTGGTAAACTGCTGTGGCGGCAGTATGTTGGCAGCAGTCGTCATGGCGATAAGCGGGTCTTACCACCAATGTCATAATGAGGGCCTGTATATAGTAACTATACCAGAGTCTTGACTCGAGACAAAGCAAGGGTCCATCTGGATTATCTTGAAACCCCCTGAATTTACAAAACACACCTGACACCCATTTGTGCCTATTGGCAACAATAACCACCAGCCGGTACTGAAAAGTGAAGAATTATAGGTACCAGCCTGAACCTTTCCATCTAATTCTTCCTCTGTGATGTTGAGGAAGCACTGCCAATTGGTGAATTTTGCTGGTGTGGGGATGCATTAATTTATTTTCTTTTTGCTAGCCCTAGACAAGATATCTGCTGAATTGCATCATTTAAAAAGATAATTGTATAGGAATAATGCATGCTCTAAATAAAGCTTCCCTACCCTGAATTTGCAAATCTTTTATTACATATACACTCTTTACATCAATAGTGTTCTTCCAGTATTCGTAGCCTTCCACTGCAAATCGGGAAACAAAGGAATCTGAATAAATCAATTTTGTTTTTGTTAGCTACATTTTCCGAATTTGAGAAGGTGGTAACTTGAAAAAGTATCATTCTGCATTCGTAATGTCATGCCCAGAAAAATATGTGAATATATCCGAATAATGTTTTGGGCTCCCACAGGCGGCAATGAACAGTGATCTCACTGTGTGAAATTGAATACTGATCTGTGTCTTATTGCTCAGTGCAGGTAGTAATGTCCCCAGTTATTATAAGAGAACATTTCCCCATAATTCTTTGTGTTAGTATACACATCATCACTTTCAAATACAGTGTAATCCTTCAATTCATCTAACATGGAATCAACTCTTTGAACATTCCAGTCATCGAAAACAACACCAGATGTAATTGGATCGGTCATTGAAATTTTAAAGACATATTGAATTTGAATGACCTCAGTAGGCCCGTACATATCAAATGGAATTTTATTCCACACAGTCCCATCAGGAATCGGTACTGCTGAAATGATCACAATGGATAAGTCTCTTCGGAATTTATATAAGGAAAGATATGGAGTTAGGAATTAATCCACTGGCTCGACAGAAGGGGTTCAGGAAGATAATGACCATTTATAAGCGAGAAGAAAACAGTCACAAAACCAATCCATAATAGAAATGCAAGCAATGTCAGAAATATCCACAGGTCGTTCGATGGATAAGTTAAATAGTTATTTTTAAGCCATATGTACAGCTCATGTGTCTTTGAAACAGCTTCAGGTGCAGAAGCCAATGAAGTCAAAGAAAAGTCATCAAGGTTGAATAAATAACCAGAAGCAGTCTCTGCAAACACAGGAGCTGATGCACTACTGGCAGATGGATCCACTTCGCGTTGAGGCTCATAGTAGATAATGTCTGTTTGTGTTGTGTTGGAGTAGAAGACAGCTACATCTTGGACACATGTTGTCATTGAAGTGGTAACAGGAATCAGCAAAAGCAAATTTTCCACCCTCCCTCAGCTCGAGGAGGCATTTGTAGCATCATTGGACATGTTGCTGTTGTTTCTTCTTTGAAGAGGTATGTCCTGTTGGGTAGTGGGAGGGGACTGTGAACTGCCCAAGGGACCTCTGGGTCTACTGTGCAGAATCGGCCACATGATGGAGCTTGATGTTATCAATGGAGACGAATCTGCTTGCTTTAGAACCAGGCATTGGTGGTAGAATGGCAGTTCTGGTACCTTGTATTCCCAGGACTTGGACCGGTGCTCTGTAGAATGGGCCAAATTCCTTCTTCCCAGCAATCTTCTCACGAACCAGATTTCCGACTTTAGGAATCAAGCCAGTAGAAGTTGGTGACAAATCCCTTATTCCTAAGGTGGAAGTACTGGCAGATGAATTATCATAGTGAAATTGCTGAAGCTCCTGTAAAACAGTGAGACGTTCATTTCTGTCAAAAGGTGTATCTGCCACCACCAAACCAGGGCCATCTAGATCTGGTACATACATAGGTATCCCATAGAGAACCTTATAAGGAGTGCGTCCTCCCAAGGACCTATTTGGCAACTATTCAGTGCTCTCTAGACCCCATACAGGTGATGAAGCCAGCTGCGGCTAGAACCTAATACTCTAGCTGCTAAGGTCTTCTTTAGATCTCAGTTCCTCCTCTCAACAACCGAATTTCCCTTGGGATGGTAGGTGAGGAATAATGGAGTTCAACAACCATCATCCCCATGGTGTCCCTGAACGCCTTAGAGGCACAGGCAGTGCTGCATGTATTGTGGTCAATGTATGTGCATCAGGAGATGGGAGGGATATAGTGGGACATGAGTGTGACGGTCCGGACGGTTAACTAATTCCCTCTACTGCTGTCTTTTTCCTGCAGGTCAGCACCCACCAGAAAAAGGGTATTTGGCATGCGATCGCCAAGGAGGTGCGGACCCAGGGAGTCTTTGACAGGCGGACTACCCACTGCTGCAAATGGTGGGAGGACCTGTGCCTCTGGGCAAGGAAGATGGTGGAGGCCCAGCTGGGGCTGGCCTCCCAACGAGGAAGGGGTTCCCATCGTACCCTAACCCCCCTGATGTTCCGCATCCAGGCGGTGGCCTATCCAGAGTAGGATGGGCAATTGAGGGCATCACAGCAGCCACAAGGGGGTGAGTACAAATTCAGATTCATTACTTTGCACATGTTAAGGTGTTACCTGGGTAGGGATGTGGACTGTGGGGGCCCCTAGGCCAGGGTGAACATGGCATGGTAGGTCCCTTGTTGGGCAGGCTCTGAGGCACTCCAACCCCAATAGTGTTAGTGGGCATCTACTACTAGGCAGGGACCTGTTGGTATCAGGAGTGCAGCTGTACCCCATGGGCTGGTGACTAGCATTGTAACTCGTAGTGCATGGCCTAGTGCATAGGACTGTTCCCTGTGTGTTGTGTACGCCAACGGTAGTGTTGTTGCTGGCACTGACCAAGTGTATCCTCTGTCTCTCCCCCCCTTTTAGTTTTTTCACCCTGTCCTTGTGTGCATTAGCATCATCTGGTGGAGGAGCAGAGGCACTGGCGACGGAGGGAGCTGCATCCCATATGGGCCTGGAGGCCGAATCCACCGACGGTGAGGACACCAGTGGGACGGTGGGAGGGGAGCACCACGACAGGGACAGGAGGGGACACCACAGACAGCGATTCCTCCTCCGATGGAAGCTCCCTGGTGGATACCTCTGTGCCCACCCCAACAACAGGTACAGCCACCAACTCCCCTACCAGCACCACCCTCCCAGCAGCCCCTCAGCGTGTTTCCCATGCCTGCTCACCCAGGAGGGTAGGCATCTTCTTTGCCCCAGGCACCTCAGGCCCTGCCCCAGTCAGACCTGCTGCCCTCAGTGAGGAGGCTATTGAACTCCTGATATCCCTCACTGTTGAGCAGTCAATCATTCTGAATTCCATCCAGAGTGTCGAGAGGCATTTGCAACAAACAAATGCCTACCTGGAGGGCATTCACTCTGGTGTGGCGGCCCAACAGAGAGCATTTCAGGCTCTGGCCTCCGCATTGATGGCAGCCATTGTCCCTGTCTCTAGCCTCCCCCTCCAACTTCCTTTACCTAGTCCCAATCATCTCAACCCCAGCCTATCCCAAGCACACCTTCTGACCAGCATTGATCCAAATCAACACACAAAAGTGGCTCAGGCAAACACAAGCACCACACTTCATCTCACAGGCACTCACACAAGCACCATCCCCATGCAGACACACCAACATCCACTGCCTCCACTGTGTCCCCCTCCTCCTCCTCGTCCTCCTCCCTCCCAGTAGTGTCTCCACCCACACCTGCATGCACTACATCCTCATCCACTACCTCCATCACCAGCACGCCCATCACTACACACCCCTCACTGGCAGTCACCACCCCCACATCCATTCACACATCCCTTGTGACCTCTCCCACTGTGTCTGTGATCCCTCCTCCCAAAGTACACAAAAGCAAGCACCAACCCACCCAACAGCCACACCCCTCACAACAGCATCCAGCCGATGCACCTGCACCCAAATTCAGCAGACGGACACCTCCTATAACCACTCCCTCTTCCTCCACTCCCAAACCTTCACCCTCTTCCCGCCCCAGGTCCCTAAGAAGCTTTTCCTGGCAAACATTGATCTGTTCCCTACCCCTAACCCCATCCTTTTCCTTGGGCCAGGGTGGCCGAAGCCCTGCCCAGCACCTCAGCCACCATGTCAATGTCCATGGGGGTTCCTGCAGCTGTCAGAGGCTCAAAGGGGACACCCATCAGGCCGGCCAGTGTGCCATAAACCCCTGCCATGGCAAAAGCCATTCCGCCACCTGGCAAAGTGAAGGAGGGGAAAGCATCCAGCAAGGGGAAGGAGCCACACCACCCAGCAAGCCCACCTCAAAGACTCCAGCTGCCAGACCATAGGTGACACAACCATCTGCGAAGTTCAGGAAGGGGCACAAAACAACAGGCATGGCACTTCAGCCGTCTAAGGCTGCAGGAGAAGGGCTGGTGGATACCAGCACCACCGCCAGCACCGCCACCTGCACCAGGGGCAGCACCGCCAGCAGCCGCGCCGCAAGCACCGCCACCTGCACCGCCACCTTCACCACTACTGCCAGCATTAGCAGCCCCAGTGGGCAGCCGTCAAAGGCTGCAGGAGAAGGGCTGGAGCCTCCGTCCACCACTGGCAGCACCCACACCAGCACTGGCAACACCACCACTGTGCAGCCATGACCGCTGCCGGATGGACTCTAGCCTTGCCTCCGTGTACTGTCATGCACCCTGGTCATTGCAAATATCGTGGCTCCGACACCCAGGTGAGGGAGTGTGAACTGCCACCCCCCAAGTGTAGCATCACGGGGCACCAAGCCCCCTCCAGAACCAGTGGAGAAATGCATCCACTCACCCTATCCTTGGCAGGATGAAGCAGACTGGGCACTTACGGGAGGTACTCTGTATTTCAGGCTTTTTCGGATTGGCTCCCAAACTATCCTGTCCTATACTGGTATAGATATCGGGAAAAAAAATTGGTAGCTGTTTTTCCTGTTCCAGGTGTGGAATCTCTCGGAGCTGCTGGCATATAGCCCATGCTACCTTTTCCACATTAATGTTACTGAGTATGATTCAGGAGACTGCGTTGAAGTTATGCTTCAGTTTCATCCCCAAATCTAGGGCTGGATCAGCCACGTGCTCATCCTGAATCTGCTTTGACACTTCTGGTAAATTGGCAAGTGTCGGGGTACCTTGAGTGGTAGTATAAATTGCTGCGAAGACTGTACCCCATGTGGCGCAGTCATCCACTGAAGTAACCATCATGAAGGGCAAGCACATTGTGAGAATTCTGTTTTCCTGTGGTCCCCTATGGGGAAGCACAGCTTTCAGCTGATTCATTTTCTGGGTTATTCAGAGTGGGATTTTCTCTCGTTCCATGGGCACTTTGCCCATGATAGACTGTACTGTTTGTGGATTAATCCCAGTAGTAGCAAATTGGTATCACACAGGTGTTGGTGGTGCTGGCCATGCTGGTGTTGTGTTCAGAGTTCACATTACGAACTGAACAAGTTGGCTATACAGTGTTACTAGCTCAATGTATAGATTGCTCCGATCATCTGCCTGTATGTTTTGAACACCCGGGTGAGGTGTACATGTGGCAAACATCGGCCAAGATGGTCCTTCATTACCTGAGGGACCTAATATCATGGGTTGTATTACGTGTGATAGGCTGCCATTAAACCAGTTGTGATGTTCTTGATAAGTGGAATTTTAAGATACTGGAATGCATGGTACCATTGTGGTATGTTTGTAATTCTGTATGTGAGGAATATGAATTCCTGAGAAAAGGTGACCCAAGAGTAGAATGTTTCTGTTTGGTAAGCTTTGTTAGCTTCTACGATAAATGTGAAATCCCCGTCCTATTCAGTTAGGTCATGCGCTGCTATGTGCAGTGTTCAGGAATGTCTATGGCATTAGCCATATTGTGTGATAGGTACAGAGATGGAAAACCAAGTGGGGAGAAAGTCCTTTTAATAGTTCGAGCTCAGACAACCTATAGGCTAGTTAGGTGCTCCCTGTCCAGCTGAAGAGGATCTTCCCCAAGACCACAGACCTCTCCATATAATGGTATAGGGAACCTGTTGTGTGTGAGACAGAGATATTCAGGCAATCCATAAGTTAGTGCCTAAACACCATTGTTGGTGGTGCCATGTCGTAGTTGGACTCTTGCTCTAAGCAAGACTGCTGGATTAGGGATGACGTCACTTTAAGGTATGTTCACAAACAATAGATAAGAAGGCCTGCTTGGGGCAGCAATTATATAAACAATTCCCTGAAAAAGTACATTATGTTACTGTAACACGAAAGTGGGAAAGTACATGATGTGAATACCTATGATTCTAATTTATCTTTGACGCTGGTAGTGGCCCTTTACAGAGTGGCACTAATAATGTGGAACTAAAACATCTTCCTAACTATAAACATAGCAGCCATCTTGGAAGAAATAGTTAAATAAATGTGCTAAAAGAGGGCAAGCTAAGTATGTGAACAGTCACTAGGTGATGGGGGCACAGGCCTGCAAGCCAAAGGCTAAGCTAAACTCCTGATTCCCATTAAAACTAAATAGGATCCACTACATCAGCTGACACCTGATAGCAGTCATGCTTGCTCCTGTGTCTTTCAGAGCCTTCACCCATTTCCCATTAATGGTGACCCACTGCCTATATTTTAAAGTATTTGTAGGCATATAGGCTTTAGGCACCATCTCCTTATCCCCCAGGATAACTAGGGTCACCTCTCTCTGCTCCCAGAAGCTAATTGGAACTACCTTCGCCCTGAGAGATAAACTTGCTAATCCATGTATCTGCTCATTGGTAGGGGGCTGTACCCTCCTGGGACATTTGGAGTCACCCTTGGAGTGGCCATACTTGAGGCACTCCATATATTGGGGAACACACCTCCCAATTGTATGGTCAAAGAACCCCTTTGTTTCAGAATTAGACTGGGACTGAATTGAGAATCATGTTAAGGGCCTTTTGAGAACTCCTTATTTTTAAGTTTCTCTACCCCTTCTTTCTTATGGTTGGAATCCTGACCACCTTTGTGGGAGTCTCTACCTTTTTGGATACTCTGGCACTGACCGGTCGGCCTTTTCGGCATCCTTTCTGTGGTCAGTCAGCTTACTGTCAAACTGGGTGCTGGCACAAATCTGGAAAACAGATACTGAACATATGCTCTCTCATGATTAAATTGTACAACCCAAAATAATCATTAACTTTGCCTTACCACACCCAACCATTCAGTGCCTTACTGGAGTAGCCCATAAAACCAACCCAGGATAATTTGGGGAACTTTCGTCTGTTTCTGAATTTTTGATGATACTTCTCAGGGATCAGACGAAATGTGATAATGAGAATGGCCTTCATCGTGGTAAAACTTGGTTGGTCCCCAACCTATGGTATCATAAGTGTATCCCTCCATACAGTAGTCATATGTTTCTGCACAACATTCCCTTGCCAGTGCTCCTCAGGAACCCTGTGAACCTTTAGTGCAACCCCATAAGCACAAAATTATTTGTCTATGTTGTCTACCACCACATAACTGGAAACTAAATCTCTAGGTATGCAAACTCCTTTTTCTCCTTTTAGTACTTCTGGTATGCTGCCACTATCACTGCTGGAATCCACCTGGCTGCCTTTGATATCCAACTCTTTTAAACTCAGCTCATGGGCTTCTTCTTCTTTGCTAAGTCTCTTTCTGCCTTTTCCTCCTCTGCTTCCATTTTCAATTTTGCCATCTGCAATTTGAATTCCTTCTCCTCACTCCTGCCAGCCAATTCCTCTGCAGGTGGTTCCTCTAAAGCGCCATCCTTAGGCTCCTTCACCTCCTCATCCTCTCCTGTGGTTACATCCAGTGTGGAGGGAGCTTCTGCCCAGGCCCTCAGAGCCTTTTGCAACTCCACCTTCCTGGGGGTACTCTTAGCAGGAAGTGCAAATCCTTTGAAGAAACCTGTGAGCTTTGCCACAATGTAAACCTCCAGGTTGTCCAGCTCAAATTCCATTATCGGGGGTGCGGGTGTAAATCCAGACGGAAACACGATTTAGAAAAATCAAAAATGCCATTCAGGGAGAATTTTAAATTTTAATTGGTCTTTGATGTGGAATGGTGGTGTACACCAAGTTACTGTATTTCACTCCACAAACGCAAGTCCTATCCTCACTGCTGATCATCTATGTTACAATTGGGTTGTAAGTTTTCTGGGGTGTAAACCTTAGTCAAGCAGCAATCACAGTCTTAGCCAGTGTAAGTTACAGACAACCCTAAATTAACCTAAGCTCACCCTCTGGTAGCTTGGCACAGATCAGTCAGTCTTAACTTACAGGCACTGTGTAAAGAATTTGTGCAACACTTCAAACAGTAAACAGTGAAAACACCACACAAAAAAGTTTCACATCAGGTTAGAAAAATAGGGCTTAACTTAATAAATAAAACAAGGCCTAAATGGCAAACATCCAATAAGTAGAACTTGGGTTCTGAGTTTTTAAACGTGAAACTGTAAAGTGGTGCTTAAAAGCCAGAAATGCCAAGCCGGGATATCTGGTTGCACCACACTGGGACAAAGTCAAAAGTTTAGGGCAGGCCGGCTACAAAGACTCAGATGGGCCCACTGGACAAAAGTGCCTTTAATTCAGACTGCAGAACGATGTGTTGGTTCTGATCCATGTAGTAGAGGGGATCATTGCTTTTTCTCACACAACTGCAGCAATACATCAGTTCCGAGTTGCAGTGAGGCTACGGGACGATTTCCTACAGCATCAATGTTGAGGATCTTAGGTACAGTCAAGGTGATGTGTCCATCCCGATGAGTGCAGAGGCTATGATGACAAGTTTTGGTGTCATCGACAAGGCTGCCATCGACAGGGATGCGAGGACCGTGCAGGGAGAAAAATGCAGCAGTGTTGGTTCCCAGGATGATGTGCTGATAATGGGATGTGAGTTACAGCTGCAGTGTGATGCTGGTTGTGCCAATTCTGACCTCCACAGTAGAGGTGATTCATCAATTGTCTCCCTGTACCACCGGTGATGCACAGCAGCGGATAAGTTGGTTCCACTGGAGTAAGCACCTTAAGTCCACTTCCAAGGGTCAAGGACTGGGGTGGCACCAATAGGCAGGGCATACTCACAGATGGAAGGTGCAGGAGCAGGGTGATTGGGAGTCTGTTATGTTCCTGATACTTCAGATTTGTAGGCCAGCTGACTAGCCCTTGGAGTCATTCTGGGTTCAAGTGATGCAGGGTCATTTATTCTCACCCAGGCAGGAGAACAGAAGGCAACAGGGCAGCACAGCAAAGCAGTAGTCCAGGAAAACATCAGTCTAGCATAGTGGGGGTCATTCAGCAGCACAGTATTCCTTCTTCCTTGCAGGGTAGTCACAGTTCCAGAAATGTACTAAGTTGCTGATGTCAGAGGTCCAGTATGTATACCCAGTTTGGCCCTTGAAGTGGGGGAGACTTCAAAGATAGGCTTTTGAAATGTACAGATGTCCTGCCCTTCCTGTCCTGATTCCAGGCTCACTACAGCCCTTTGTGTTGGCCCAGGACACAGCCTATTCAGGTGTCAGTGAGGTTCTGGCCAGCTCCTCCTTCACATCCTGCCAGGATAGCCCATCAAGGCCCATCAGGTCACACCTAACCTCCCATTGTGTGTGGCTGTATAGGGGGGCTACAATAGTCTAGTTGTCACCCATCCCTGACTAGTGATCAGATAAAGGCAGCAGGCAGCAAATGGTTAGGACTAGGAGGATCTCATGAAGTTCTGCTCATTGGAATTCCAGAGAGGGAGCCAAAAATTCCCGGAGATTCGGCAGAATTTCACAAGTGGGCTGAGTTGCTCCACAAGCCCATTTGAGCTCTGTGCGCACTGTGCATGAACGGCACCACACAGTTCACATGTGCACGGACATTTTATTTTCTTCTGTTTTGTGTATGGTGGTGGCCCCTTTTCTCTATCCACCCTTAATCTTTTCAGTACTCCCCCTAGCTGATTCATCCACCCCTCATTTTTCTTTATTATTTCAGGGTGTGTCTTTGTGTTTGTACATTTTAGGTTTTTGTCATTTTGTGTGTTTTTCATGACTTTGGTACTTTTATGGGTTTTCCCTTTACTTCTTTCGTTTTTACTTACTTCTTTCCTTCCCCTATTTCTTCCATTTTTTTGCCACCCAACGCCATGGGAGAGCAGGGCAAAAGAGGAAGTGGGGGCCCCAATGCGGATGCTAGCCACACAACTTGTGGTCGTTGGTGCCGCTAAGGGGTGCAGCCCTGCACCATTTATTTTCTATTGTTTTGTGCAGTGCAGTGCCACCTCCCCTTAATTCTGGCAGCAGGTGGCAGGCATGGAAATAGCTACACCCTGAGGGAGTATCGACTGCTGTGGGGGGGTGCTGCAGTGTATGTCTGCACACTGAGATCCAGTGCATCCAGCAGCACTTAACGCCCCACTGGACAGACACACTAGACTGTGAGCAGGACCTGCTCGATTTGCTGGGTATCAAGGAGTTGGGGCTCAGTGTGTAATTATCTATTTGTTGTGTTCTACAATGTTAATTATTTTTCAAATGCCATGCTGCTCACACTCAGAGGTAAGTTCAGTTAACATTATGACGAATATTATGTTATCCAGTTTGAGCTAGCCAGGTGCTCAGCGCTATCTAATCGCACTTGTCAGCACTCCTTTGGGCTGATTACGTAAGAAGCCATACAGACTCCTCTGTCCTTTCACTAAGCTAGTAATAGTAGTAGTAAGTAATATCAGTGAGTTAGCATTCTCTGTAATTTTTTTATGCAGCTCATAGTGTCCCAATCGCAATCTCCCAGTGATGTGTAGTCTCCAATTTATGCATTGAAAAAGGAGATTGAGTTGGCACATCAAAGGTGGTTTTAAAGCAAATATCATTCATTGTAATGCATTAGTAGTTCCAAATGTAGTTTAGGTTTAGGAAATTTCGATTGGTGCTTAGGTTTTGGAACTTAAGAATAGGTCAACTCGATACTAGTACTGCAGGTGATTTGATTTAGAAAAGTACAATGTTACTGCGTTTGCTTTTGCCTGTCAAAATATTTTTGAGCAATTAACTGTACCACTAATCTAATTTTTTTAATCTTCATTATTTCATACCTTAGCACCCAAAGGCAAGAAGAGGGCTTTGGAGGCGGGTCAGAGAAATGGCGTGCCACCACCAGTGTGGAAGCTGGTGGATCTGCTGGCACCAGAAAGTCCCCCTGCTCTTATATTATTATTATTTCCTTAACTTTTAACTCTCCCCATTCAGAATAATGTTTTTTTTTTTTTAATGTGCCTTTCTCCTTTATTTTTCTACTGATCTTTATTCTATCTAAGGTTTCTTAAAGTCTTGTTATCCCTGTATTACCCTGTTTTTTCTATATTTTCCCAAGTAAGCTTTTCTACACATATTTGTTGGGAAGGCTTTCTTTTTCTTGCTCAGGCTCAAACAGTAAAACAAGAGAGTGGCCATGGCCATGGTGGAATCCCTCCCAATGTTGTGTTTTATGTATTACTATTCATGTATGCAGTAGTATACCATACCAGTAGTTTCAATGACTACTGGTTGGAAAGTAGTATGAAGACAGTCCCATTACATTTGCCAATCAAGACCTCACCATATGTCTATGATTGACCAATTATACCACTCCTTCACTGCGCTTCAGTGACTTAGGTCTGCCCCTCCATTACAAAACTTTGCAGTTGGCTTGACCTGCCTAGCTGGCTTTTCTAACATAATAAATAAACTAATTTGCTAAAGTGAACTATAGAAGATAGAACTGTAGTGATCTATTGCAATTGTATTTTGTTTAATTTGCTCTTAAAAAATAATGAAGGGAGGCATATCTGGCATCTAAAATGTGGCAGCACCAGTGCGCCAGTCACAGCAGCAGTTGGAGGGTGAGAATCGGCAGCAGCAGGGACAGTCATTGATAAGTCACATTGCTTGCTTATTGACAATTAATAGTATACACACTGCAAGGGCTTTGCTTTTGAAACCCCGCTTTTGCAGCTACAGCGGAAGTTGAGCTCTTAATGGCCTCCTCAATCTGCAACTCAGCAGACAAAAGTTCATAATGAATGCTACAAATGATGGGTTGATGGAAAAGGGAAAGAATGATAGACAGGTAAAAGAAAGGATGGGGAAATGTATATGAGTGAAAAGATGTGTGGGTGGGGGAAAGGATGCATGAGTGTGTGATAGGGGATGGATTGGTGGGTGAAACAATGGATGAAAGGGTATATGGGTAAAAGGATGCCTGGGTGCGTGAAAGGTGAATGGGTAATAGGATGTTTGGGTATGTTAAAAGATGGGTGGATGGGTGATGATGCATGGGTAAATGGTTAAATGGGTAACAGGATGTTGAAAGGGTAGGTAATTGAATATATGGGTAGATGGGTGGATATATCGAAGGCTAGATTGGAATGGTTAAAGCCTGGATGAGAGAATGTAAAGCTTAAATGGTGAGTATCAAAGGGTGAAGGGAAAACAATGAACGGATGAATAGATAATTGCTTGGATGAAGAAATGAGGGAGCCCTTCTGGAGAGGGAGGTGTTCACCTATTTTGCTTGCTTTGCCTGGTTATCAAAGCTTTGGTTCAAAGTGGGGGTATTTAAGTTTTCTATCTAATCCTTTATCTCACTGTATGTGTTACGCAAGACAGATATGTATCCTCCCACTCATCATCATTCATCACCTCCCATGCCCATGGCATTTAGTCACCCATGCCATGACCTAACTGTACAACAATACAATAGTGTTATCTGTGCAATGTGCATCTGTTCCAGTTGCAAAGTTTTCAATGCAACTTGCAATGCAAGTTCCCTTCCCTCCCAGTGCCCACTCAGTCACCTCCTAGTACTTCAATCCTTTATTACTTCTTAAGTTCTATCCCAGCCTCCTTAAAAAATGCCAGGGGACTGAGCAGCAAACCATTATCAATCTGTTGTGGAAGGAAATTAAGGAATGAAAATGACACAGTTCAGTTAAATGCTTTGCAAACAGTCCTTCAGCCCCAGAGACCCAAGATAGTATAAACTCTACTATCTTGAGTCTCTGGGGCTGAAGGACTGTTTGCAAAGCATTTAACTGAACTCTGCATATACTATATATCTAAATGTTCTGTCATCTATGTTTCAGAAATACAAATTATGGACGAGTAAAGTGAACCCACACAGTTCTAAAAATTATTATTGTTAAAAGAAAAATTATGCTGTATTGCCAAAGTGGGCGTTCATCTGCATTTATCTTGGAATGTCTGTCACTCTTCTGGCTGAACATGTCCGGTGGGTTAGCAAGAGTACTGAGCTTTTACCTTTTCTTTGTGCAGGAGAGGAGAATGCCCACAAATTGAAAAACAGAAACTATTGTAGAGTCAAGGGGAAGAAAATAAGGAAGGTAAGCTTCATTAGGCGTGTACAAAAAAGACTCAGAGGCAGAGCAAGAACATAAAAAGAGTTTCACATGTGAGCTAGTGGTGCAGCACACACACTAAGTAGCATTTCTCAAATCAATGCAACCCTTTCCAGTCCACAGAGCGGAGTACTACGCCTCAGAGTCATCATCATTATAGTTTCCCTTTGAAGTCGATAACCTCCTTCTTCTGGCTGTTGAGGTAGTCCCACCCAGAGTCCTTCCATCCTCCTCCTGACTCCAAGTAACTCTGTCCCAGTCTTGACCCATGCAAGATAGACATGTAGTGCACTCCTGTTTAAAAGCAAGTAGAGAAACTGAATTGGAGAACTTTGTTGGTTAGTGGATGTATGTTTGTCAACTAAAGTGACTGGTCTCTAAAGAACCAGTGTGAGAAAACAGGGCTGATTGCAGAGGCCCCCTAAATTTTTGACCCCATTTTCCACTTTTTGCTGGTGTTTTCCTGACTCTGATGGTGCCCTGGGTACGGCTAACCAGTCCCAGGGCCTGTGCTCTGTGTAAAATCAATATGCAAATTAGGCTAATTATAATTGGCTAAGTTAACCTACCTATAAGTCCCTAGTATATGGTAGGGCATGTAGTTTTAGGGACCACAGCATAGATAGTGCACCCATAGGTGCACTGCTGACGTGTCCAGTGTCATTTGAAAGGCAGACTTGCCTTGCTGGTTGCTTTTAAATTAAAGTTATATGCAAATTCGACTTTGGAATTAAAAGTAGTTCCAAAGTCTTAAACTACCTTATTTTTACATATAAGTCACCCCTAAGGTGTGCCCTATGTGCCCCTAGGGCTGGGTGCCATGTAACTATAAGCAGGGACCTTATAAAAATAGTTTTATATGGCCTGGTGAGGTAAAAACAGCCAAATTCGTTTTTCCCTCATTGTAGTGAATGGCCTCCATAGGGTAGAATGGGGAGACTTTATTTTAAAAGTCCCCTTAAGTAATGGATACCAAGAGTTTGGTATCAAATTAATTGTTATAATAAATCCTACAACTTCCAGTTGTTGGATTTAATATAACTTATTCAGGTAAAGAGTTTTAAACTTTACCTGAAAGGTTGACAATTTCAGCCCTGCATTGTTTTTGCTGCTGTGCTCTGATTGGCCAGCCTCTGGCAGCCTGGCCAGGCTGCCTTAATGAGGTGTGGAGTGGCCTTGCTTCACACAAAGAGATGGGCCTGTGGGAGGGAATTTCCCCTCAGCAGATGGTGAGGCAGGAAGGGGGGGGCTGCCAAACTGGTCTTCGAAGGCAGAGAAGGACATTTGGAGCACCCCAGCAACACCCGCACATCCTGCAACCCCAGACAATTAGGTGCCCCCTTGATTAGATTAGGAGAGGGCAGGAGAGGGGTGTGTTTATGATTTTTAGACACACCAGTGGGTGGGCTCAGCCAGATGTAACCTCCAAAAATAATTTTCAGCCATGATGCATTTTTGAGGAATGTTGCCTCCTGGGATTGATTTTTGCCACACTTCCCAGGAAGTGGTCATCACTGGGGGAAGGACCCTGCACCTGATTGGAGAACCAGGACCCCCCTGCTTTTCACCCAGGAGCAAGGATAAAACAGGCAGACCTGCACCCACACTTCAGTTCCCTACCACATCCCTACCAGGAAGAACTACAGAAGAAGAAGGACTGCCCTGCTGGACCCCTGGCCTGCACCTGGAACCTGCACTCAGAAGGACTGCATCAGCTGCACACTTGGGCTTCACCACAAGAAGGACTTTGCCTGGCTTTATCTGGTTCAAGGAGGGACTCCCTGTTTGCTATAGGTGAAAAATTGCTAACCAGAGTCCCCTGCACCAACTCCTGAAGAAATCAACCAGCTGACCACTGCCCAATGGCCAAAAAGGAGTTTGCGCCAGGTGCATTCTGGGAGTTATGGTCGGCACCCCCAAGGATCATCTCAGAGCTTCTGGACCCTTGGGGTGAGCTGTGGACCCCAAAAGAACCTTAAAAGAACATCTGGGAAAAGACCCAGAAGTTTGGAGAAGTTTGGAGAACTTTTGAAACGTCACTTTAAGGTATGTTCACAAACAATAGATAAGAAGGCCTGCTTGGGGCAGCAATTATATAAACAATTCCCTGAAAAAGTACATTATGTTACTGTAACACGAAAGTGGGAAAGTACATGATGTGAATACCTATGATTCTAATTTATCTTTGACGCTGGTAGTGGCCCTTTACAGAGTGGCACTAATAATGTGGAACTAAAACATCTTCCTAACTATAAACATAGCAGCCATCTTGGAAGAAATAGTTAAATAAATGTGCTAAAAGAGGGCAAGCTAAGTATGTGAACAGTCACTAGGTGATGGGGGCACAGGCCTGCAAGCCAAAGGCTAAGCTAAACTCCTGATTCCCATTAAAACTAAATAGGATCCACTACATCAGCTGACACCTGATAGCAGTCATGCTTGCTCCTGTGTCTTTCAGAGCCTTCACCCATTTCCCATTAATGGTGACCCACTGCCTATATTTTAAAGTATTTGTAGGCATATAGGCTTTAGGCACCATCTCCTTATCCCCCAGGATAACTAGGGTCACCTCTCTCTGCTCCCAGAAGCTAATTGGAACTACCTTCGCCCTGAGAGATAAACTTGCTAATCCATGTATCTGCTCATTGGTAGGGGGCTGTACCCTCCTGGGACATTTGGAGTCACCCTTGGAGTGGCTATACTTGAGGCACTCCATATATTGGGGAACACACCTCCCAATTGTATGGTCAAAGAACCCCTTTGTTTCAGAATTAGACTGGGACTGAATTGAGAATCATGTTATGGGCCTTTTGAGAACTCCTTATTTTTACGTTTCTCTACCCCTTCTTTCTTATGGTTGGAATCCTGACCACCTTTGTGGGAGTCTCTACCTTTTTGGATACTCTGGCACTGACCGGTCGGCCTTTTCGGCATCCTTTCTGTGGTCAGTCAGCTTACTGTCAAACTGGGTGCTGGCACAAATCTGGAAAACAGATACTGAACATATGCTCTCTCATGATTAAATTGTACAACCCAAAATAATCATTAACTTTGCCTTACCACACCCAACCATTCAGTGCCTTACTGGAGTAGCCCATAAAACCAACCCAGGATAATTTGGGGAACTTTCGTCTGTTTCTGAATTTTTGATGATACTTCTCAGGGATCAGACGAAATGTGATAATGAGAATGGCCTTCATCGTGGTAAAACTTGGTTGGTCCCCAACCTATGGTATCATAAGTGTATCCCTCCATACAGTAGTCGTATGTTTCTGCACAACATTCCCTTGCCAGTGCTCCTCAGGAACCCTGTGAACCTTCAGTGCAACCCCATAAGCACAAAATTATTTGTCTATGTCGTCTACCACCACATAACTGGAAACTAAATCTCTAGGTATGCAAACTCCTTTTTCTCCTTTTAGTACTTCTGGTATGCTGCCACTATCACTGCTGGAATCCACCTGGCTGCCTTTGATATCCAACTCTTTTAAACTCAGCTCATGGGCTTCTTCTTCTTTGCTAAGTCTCTTTCTGCCTTTTCCTCCTCTGCTTCCATTTTCAATTTTGCCATCTGCAATTTGAATTCCTTCTCCTCACTCCTGCCAGCCAATTCCTCTGCAGGTGGTTCCTCTAAAGCGCCATCCTTAGGCTCCTTCACCTCCTCATCCTCTCCTGTGGTTACATCCAGTGTGGAGGGAGCTTCTGCCCAGGCCCTCAGAGCCTTTTGCAACTCCACCTTCCTGGGGGTACTCTTAGCAGGAAGTGCAAATCCTTTGAAGAAACCTGTGAGCTTTGCCACAATGTAAACCTCCAGGTTGTCCAGCTCAAATTCCATTATCGGGGGTGCGGGTGTAAATCCAGACGGAAACACGATTTAGAAAAATCAAAAATGCCATTCAGGGAGAATTTTAAATTTTAATTGGTCTTTGATGTGGAATGGTGGTGTACACCAAGTTACTGTATTTCACTCCACAAACGCAAGTCCTATCCTCACTGCTGATCATCTATGTTACAATTGGGTTGTAAGTTTTCTGGGGTGTAAACCTTAGTCAAGCAGCAATCACAGTCTTAGCCAGTGTAAGTTACAGACAACCCTAAATTAACCTAAGCTCACCCTCTGGTAGCTTGGCACAGATCAGTCAGTCTTAACTTACAGGCACTGTGTAAAGAATTTGTGCAACACTTCAAACAGTAAACAGTGAAAACACCACACAAAAAAGTTTCACATCAGGTTAGAAAAATAGGGCTTAACTTAATAAATAAAACAAGGCCTAAATGGCAAACATCCAATAAGTAGAACTTGGGTTCTGAGTTTTTAAACGTGAAACTGTAAAGTGGTGCTTAAAAGCCAGAAATGCCAAGCCGGGATATCTGGTTGCACCACACTGGGACAAAGTCAAAAGTTTAGGGCAGGCCGGCTACAAAGACTCAGATGGGCCCACTGGACAAAAGTGCCTTTAATTCAGACTGCAGAACGATGTGTTGGTTCTGATCCATGTAGTAGAGGGGATCATTGCTTTTTCTCACACAACTGCAGCAATACATCAGTTCCGAGTTGCAGTGAGGCTACGGGACGATTTCCTACAGCATCAATGTTGAGGATCTTAGGTACAGTCAAGGTGATGTGTCCATCCCGATGAGTGCAGAGGCTATGATGACAAGTTTTGGTGTCATCGACAAGGCTGCCATCGACAGGGATGCGAGGACCGTGCAGGGAGAAAAATGCAGCAGTGTTGGTTCCCAGGATGATGTGCTGATAATGGGATGTGAGTTACAGCTGCAGTGTGATGCTGGTTGTGCCAATTCTGACCTCCACAGTAGAGGTGATTCATCAATTGTCTCCCTGTACCACCGGTGATGCACAGCAGCGGATAAGTTGGTTCCACTGGAGTAAGCACCTTAAGTCCACTTCCAAGGGTCAAGGACTGGGGTGGCACCAATAGGCAGGGCATACTCACAGATGGAAGGTGCAGGAGCAGGGTGATTGGGAGTCTGTTATGTTCCTGATACTTCAGATTTGTAGGCCAGCTGACTAGCCCTTGGAGTCATTCTGGGTTCAAGTGATGCAGGGTCATTTATTCTCACTCAGGCAGGAGAACAGAAGGCAACAGGGCAGCACAGCAAAGCAGGAGTCCAGGAAAACATCAGTCTAGCATAGTGGGGGTCATTCAGCAGCACAGTATTCCTTCTTCCTTGCAGGGTAGTCACAGTTCCAGAAATGTACTAAGTTGCTGATGTCAGAGGTCCAGTATGTATACCCAGTTTGGCCCTTGAAGTGGGGGAGACTTCAAAGATAGGCTTTTGAAATGTACAGATGTCCTGCCCTTCCTGTCCTGATTCCAGGCTCACTACAGCCCTTTGTGTTGGCCCAGGACACAGCCTATTCAGGTGTCAGTGAGGTTCTGGCCAGCTCCTCCTTCACATCCTGCCAGGATAGCCCATCAAGGCCCATCAGGTCACACCTAACCTCCCATTGTGTGTGGCTGTATAGGGGGGCTACAATAGTCTAGTTGTCACCCATCCCTGACTAGTGATCAGATAAAGGCAGCAGGCAGCAAATGGTTAGGACTAGGAGGATCTCATGAAGTTCTGCTAATTGGAATTCCAGAGAGGGAGCCAAAAATTCCCGGAGATTCGGCAGAATTTCACAAGTGGGCTGAGTTGCTCCACAAGCCCATTTGAGCTCTGTGCGCACTGTGCATGAACGGCACCACACAGTTCACATGTGCACGGACATTTTATTTTCTTCTGTTTTGTGTATGGTGGTGGCCCCTTTTCTCTATCCACCCTTAATCTTTTCAATACTCCCCCTAGCTGATTCATCCACCCCTCATTTTTCTTTATTATTTCAGGGTGTGTCTTTGTGTTTGTACATTTTAGGTTTTTGTCATTTTGTGTGTTTTTCATGACTTTGGTACTTTTATGGGTTTTCCCTTTACTTCTTTCGTTTTTACTTACTTCTTTCCTTCCCCTATTTCTTCCATTTTTTTGCCACCCAACGCCATGGGAGAGCAGGGCAAAAGAGGAAGTGGGGGCCCCAATGCGGATGCTAGCCACACAACTTGTGGTCGTTGGTGCCGCTAAGGGGTGCAGCCCTGCACCATTTATTTTCTATTGTTTTGTGCAGTGCAGTGCCACCTCCCCTTAATTCTGGCAGCAGGTGGCAGGCATGGAAATAGCTACACCCTGAGGGAGTATCGACTGCTGTGGGGGGGTGCTGCAGTGTATGTCTGCACACTGAGATCCAGTGCATCCAGCAGCACTTAACGCCCCACTGGACAGACACACTAGACTGTGAGCAGGACCTGCTCGATTTGCTGGGTATCAAGGAGTTGGGGCTCAGTGTGTAATTATCTATTTGTTGTGTTCTACAATGTTAATTATTTTTCAAATGCCATGCTGCTCACACTCAGAGGTAAGTTCAGTTAACATTATGACGAATATTATGTTATCCAGTTTGAGCTAGCCAGGTGCTCAGCGCTATCTAATCGCACTCGTCAGCACTCCTTTGGGCTGATTACGTAAGAAGCCATACAGACTCCTGTGTCCTTTCACTAAGCTAGTAATAGTAGTAGTAAGTAATATCAGTGAGTTAGCATTCTCTGTAATTTTTTTATGCAGCTCATAGTGTCCCAATCGCAATCTCCCAGTGATGTGTAGTCTCCAATTTATGCATTGAAAAAGGAGATTGAGTTGGCACATCAAAGGTGGTTTTAAAGCAAATATCATTCATTGTAATGCATTAGTAGTTCCAAATGTAGTTTAGGTTTAGGAAATTTCGATTGGTGCTTAGGTTTTGGAACTTAAGAATAGGTCAACTCGATACTAGTACTGCAGGTGATTTGATTTAGAAAAGTACAATGTTACTGCGTTTGCTTTTGCCTGTCAAAATATTTTTGAGCAATTAACTGTACCACTAATCTAATTTTTTTAATCTTCATTATTTCATACCTTAGCACCCAAAGGCAAGAAGAGGGCTTTGGAGGCGGGTCAGAGAAATGGCGTGCCACGACCAGTGTGGAAGCTGGTGGATCTGCTGGCACCAGAAAGTCCCCCTGCTCTTATATTATTATTATTTCCTTAACTTTTAACTCTCCCCATTCAGAATAATGTTTTTTTTTTTTTTAATGTGCCTTTCTCCTTTATTTTTCTACTGATCTTTATTCTATCTAAGGTTTCTTAAAGTCTTGTTATCCCTGTATTACCCTGTTTTTTCTATATTTCTAGTTTCTGTAGCTGACTTCCTCCTGTATGGAATAGCCTGTAGCTTTCTTCTGCATTGTTAGTAAGTTTTCCCTTTCCCTTATATAACTTGTAGACTGGTACTGTAAGACTAAGAGAACAGATTTTAAGACAGATACTCTACCGTGAAGATTGCATGCCCAAGTAAGCTTTTCTACACATATTTGTTGGGAAGGCTTTCTTTTTCTTGCTCAGGCTCAAACAGTAAAACAAGAGAGTGGCCATGGCCATGGTGGAATCCCTCCCAATGTTGTGTTTTATGTATTACTATTCATGTATGCAGTAGTATACCATACCAGTAGTTTCAATGACTACTGGTTGGAAAGTAGTATGAAGACAGTCCCATTACATTTGCCAATCAAGACCTCACCATATGTCTATGATTGACCAATTATACCACTCCTTCACTGCGCTTCAGTGACTTAGGTCTGCCCCTCCATTACAAAACTTTGCAGTTGGCTTGACCTGCCTAGCTGGCTTTTCTAACATAATAAATAAACTAATTTGCTGAAGTGAACTATAGAAGATTGAACTGTAGTGATCTATTGCAGTTGTATTTTGTTTAATTTGCTCTTAAAAAATAATGAAGGGAGGCATATCTGGCATCTAAAATGTGGCGGCACCAGTGCGCCAGTCACAGCAGCAGTTGGAGGGTGAGAATCGGCAGCAGCAGGGACAGTCATTGATAAGTCACATTGCTTGCTTATTGACAATTAATAGTATACACACTGCAAGGGCTTTGCTTTTGAAACCCCGCTTTTGCAGCTACAGCGGAAGTTGAGCTCTTAATGGCCTCCTCAATCTGCAACTCAGCAGACAAAAGTTCATAATGAATGCTACAAATGATGGGTTGATGGAAAAGGGAAAGAATGATAGACAGGTAAAAGAAAGGATGGGGAAATGTATATGAGTGAAAAGATGTGTGGGTGGGGAAAGGATGCATGAGTGTGTGATAGGGGATGGATTGGTGGGTGAAACAATTGATGAAAGGGTATATGGGTAAAAGGATGCCTGGGTGCGTGAAAGGTGAATGGGTAATAGGATGTTTGGGTATGTTAAAAGATGGGTGGATGGGTGATGATGCATGGGTAAATGGTTAAATGGGTAACAGGATGTTGAAAGGGTAGGTAATTGAATATATGGGTAGATGGGTGGATATATCGAAGGCTAGATTGGAATGGTTAAAGCCTGGATGAGAGAATGTAAAGCTTAAATGGTGAGTATCAAAGGGTGAAGGGAAAACAATGAACGGATGAATAGATAATTGCTTGGATGAAGAAATGAGGGAGCCCTTCTGGAGAGGGAGGTGTTCACCTATTTTGCTTGCTTTGCCTGGTTATCAAAGCTTTGGTTCAAAGTGGGGGTATTTAAGTTTTCTATCTAATCCTTTATCTCACTGTATGTGTTACGCAAGACAGATATGTATCCTCCCACTCATCATCATTCATCACCTCCCATGCCCATGGCATTTAGTCACCCATGCCATGACCTAACTGTACAACAATACAATAGTGTTATCTGTGCAATGTGCATCTGTTCCAGTTGCAAAGTTTTCAATGCAACTTGCAATGCAAGTTCCCTTCCCTCCCAGTGCCCACTCAGTCACCTCCTAGTACTTCAATCCTTTATTACTTCTAAAGTTCTATCCCAGCCACCTTAAAAAATGCCAGGGGACTGAGCAGCAAACCATTATCAATCTGTTGTGGAAGGAAATGAAGGAATGAAAATGACACAGTTCAGTTAAATGCTTTGCAAACAGTCCTTCAGCCCCAGAGACCCAAGATAGTATAAACTCTACTATCTTGAGTCTCTGGGGCTGAAGGACTGTTTGCAAAGCATTTAACTGAACTCTGCATATACTATATATCTAAATGTTCTGTCATCTATGTTTCAGAAATACAAATTATGGACGAGTAAAGTGAACCCACACAGTTCTAAAAATTATGATTGTTAAAAGAAAAATTATGCTGTATTGCCAAAGTGGGCGTTCATCTGCATTTATCTTGGAATGTCTGTCACTCTTCTGGCTGAACATGTCCGGTGGGTTAGCAAGAGTACTGAGCTTTTACCTTTTCTTTGTGCAGGAGAGGAGAATGCCCACAAATTGAAAAACAGAAACTATTGTAGAGTCAAGGGGAAGAAAATAAGGAAGGTAAGCTTCATTAGGCGTGTACAAAAAAGACTCAGAGGCAGAGCAAGAACATAAAAAGAGTTTCACATGTGAGCTAGTGGTGCAGCACACACACTAAGTAGCATTTCTCAAATCAATGCAACCCTTTCCAGTCCACAGAGCGGAGTACTACGCCTCAGAGTCATCATCATTATAGTTTCCCTTTGAAGTCGATAACCTCCTTCTTCTGGCTGTTGAGGTAGTCCCACCCAGAGTCCTTCCATCCTCCTCCTGACTCCAAGTAACTCTGTCCCAGTCTTGACCCATGCAAGATAGACATGTAGTGCACTCCTGTTTAAAAGCAAGTAGAGAAACTGAATTGGAGAACTTTGTTGGTTAGTGGATGTATGTTTGTCAACTAAAGTGACTGGTCTCTAAAGAACCAGTGTGAGAAAACAGGGCTGATTGCAGAGGCCCCCTAAATTTTTGACCCCATTTTCCACTTTTTGCTGGTGTTTTCCTGACTCTGATGGTGCCCTGGGTACGGCTAACCAGTCCCAGGGCCTGTGCTCTGTGTAAAATCAATATGCAAATTAGGCTAATTATAATTGGCTAAGTTAACCTACCTATAAGTCCCTAGTATATGGTAGGGCATGTAGTTTTAGGGACCACAGCATAGATAGTGCACCCATAGGTGCACTGCTGACGTGCCCAGTGTCATTTGAAAGGCAGACTTGCCTTGCTGGTTGCTTTTAAATTAAAGTTATATGCAAATTCGACTTTGGAATTAAAAGTAGTTCCAAAGTCTTAAACTACCTTATTTTTACATATAAGTCACCCCTAAGGTGTGCCCTATGTGCCCCTAGGGCTGGGTGCCATGTAACTATAAGCAGGGACCTTATAAAAATAGTTTTATATGGCCTGGTGAGGTAAAAACAGCCAAATTCGTTTTTCCCTCATTGTAGTGAATGGCCTCCATAGGGTAGAATGGGGAGACTTTATTTTAAAAGTCCCCTTAAGTAATGGATACCAAGAGTTTGGTATCAAATTAATTGTTATAATAAATCCTACAACTTCCAGTTGTTGGATTTAATATAACTTATTCAGGTAAAGAGTTTTAAACTTTACCTGAAAGGTTGACAATTTCAGCCCTGCATTGTTTTTGCTGCTGTGCTCTGATTGGCCAGCCTCTGGCAGCCTAGCCAGGCTGCCTTGATGAGGTGTGGAGTGGCCTTGCTTCACACAAAGAGATGGGCCTGTGGGAGGGAATTTCCCCTCAGCAGATGGTGAGGCAGGAAGGGGGGGGCTGCCAAACTGGTCTTCGAAGGCAGAGAAGGACATTTGGAGCACCCCAGCAACACCCGCACATCCTGCAACCCCAGACAATTAGGTGCCCCCTTGATTAGATTAGGAGAGGGCAGGAGAGGGGTGTGTTTATGATTTTTAGACACACCAGTGGGTGGGCTCAGCCAGATGTAACCTCCAAAAATAATTTTCAGCCATGATGCATTTTTGAGGAATGTTGCCTCCTGGGATTGATTTTTGCCACACTTCCCAGGAAGTGGTCATCACTGGGGGAAGGACCCTGCACCTGATTGGAGAACCAGGACCCCCCTGCTTTTCACCCAGGAGCAAGGATAAAACAGGCAGACCTGCACCCACACTTCAGTTCCCTACCACATCCCTACCAGGAAGAACTACAGAAGAAGAAGGACTGCCCTGCTGGACCCCTGGCCTGCACCTGGAACCTGCACTCAGAAGGACTGCATCAGCTGCACACTTGGGCTTCACCACAAGAAGGACTTTGCCTGGCTTTATCTGGTTCAAGGAGGGACTCCCTGTTTGCTATAGGTGAAAAATTGCTAACCAGAGTCCCCTGCACCAACTCCTGAAGAAATCAACCAGCTGACCACTGCCCAATGGCCAAAAAGGAGTTTGCGCCAGGTGCATTCTGGGAGTTATGGTCGGCACCCCCAAGGATCATCTCAGAGCTTCTGGACCCTTGGGGTGAGCTGTGGACCCCAAAAGAACCTTAAAAGAACATCTGGGAAAAGACCCAGAAGTTTGGAGAAGTTTGGAGAACTTTTGAAAAAAAGCTCCATACAGAGAATGACCCGCCGCAGCAACTCTAGCCGGCTTGCCTCAACCGCGACCCGGCCCGATTTGCTGGTTCGTCCCAGTGAAGAAAATCTCTGAAAAAGAGACTAAGTCCAAAGGTTTAACGACCTCCCAGCCAGCGTATCTCAGGAGGGCTCAAAGGACGTCGGATCAAGATCCAGGTTTACTCGGTTGAAGGATTTTCACCTCGAAAAAACGACTAAGTCCGAAGTAAAAAATCCCCACGAGGATTCCCGCGACCCGTATCCAGAGAAGAGTTCCAGGAGGTCGGATTGGACTGGCAGGTTTGTCCAGCTGAAGAAAATCTTCAGAAAAGAGACTAAGGGCCAGTTGTATGAAACTTTTTTGCACTCGCAAACGGTGCAAATCACAAAAATCGGCCATTTGCGAGTGCAAAAAAAGTGGTCTGCGATGCATGAAAGGCATTCGCAGACCAAAAATAAGAAATCGCAAAAATTGCGATTTTTCGCCTTGCGACCTGGTTTTGCGAGTCGCAATTTGCGATTCGGTATTTCCAGTAGGAATTTGCGAGGCGCAAATTGCGTGTCGCAAAATCCAAGTCACAAAGAGATGCATAAAAAAATCTCAAATTGCGATTTTTCGCAGAATGGCATTTTGCAAATGCAAAATACCATGAACTGAAACCAGGTGGTAACCAGGTGCAACCTATATAAAGAGGCCCAGAATGCCTCAGACTCTTTTCAACAATGGCTGCACTCTACGTCATGGCGAGGAGGATGAGGATCTTAGCAGGTTTGAGGAGAGGGAGGAGGAGACAGGAGCGCATTTTCAGAGTGCGAATTACACTGTTTAACCTGACAGAGGAGGAAATATGAGAAGTTTAGGTTGAACTCAGCCATGATACTTGATCTGATAGTTGAGCTTCAACCCATATTGCTGCGCAGAACACTAAGGACTCACAGCATACCCACCCATGTGCAGGTATTATGCTCCCTCCACCTACTCGCCTCAGGGAGCTATCAAGGGGTCATATCAGCAGCTGGAGGGGTCTCACAGAGTACCCTCTCCAGATTTTTCAATGCATTTATCAACGCCATACTGAGCAAACTACAACAGTACATCAGATTCCCCCACACCCCACAGGAATTACAGCAGACAAAAATTGAATTTGATCAGTTAGCACAGTTCCCCCACGTCCTAGGTGCCATAGATGGGACACATGTGGCAATCTGTCCACCATCAGCCACAGAGTATGTGTACCGCAACAGGAAATACCAACATTCGATGAATATACAGGTGATATGCAATGCCTCCTACATCATTACTGATCTCGTGGCCAGGTACCCAGGGAGCACACATGATTTGTACATCTTTCGCCACAGCGGGATTCACACACGACTGCTAGCTGGGGAGTTTGGTGAAGGATATCTTCTAGGTATTGTCCCTCTGTACACTGGCGCATTGATGGCGTGCCGATGTCAGATGGCTCAGTTACTCATCATACCCTCTGTCCCTTCCAGGAGACAGTTCTTACGCAGTGCGCACATACATGATGACGCCCTACCTCAATCCTGCAACAGCAGCTGAACGGAGATACAATGCAGCACACAGGGCAACCCGCAATGTGGTAGAGCGCACATTTGGACTGCTGAAGAGTCGCTTCCGTTGCCTCCACAAAAGTGGAGGGGCACTACAGTGCAGCCCAGAGACGACATGTAGAATAGTGGCTACTTGTACAATCTTGCACAATATAGCTACCACCAGGGGCATACCTGTAGAAATATGTGACACTGAATCTGATGAGGATGATGATCCCATACCACCCCTACATCCAGCAGACAGGACCAGTGCAGCAGAGGGAAGGCAAAGGCGTGCCGACATCACACACAACCATTTCAGACGTGAGTATAAATGACAAAAATCCTCTGACAACTTTACCTGTAGTGAAATAAATTTATTACCTTAAGTCAGGTAATGTTTGTTTGAGTAATAACAAAAAAAGGGTATGTGAGAAACTCAAAACAATGAAGGACCAGAGTAATGCACTATTACTTCATAGTGTAAACAGAAGTCCACTGGCAGCTAGAGCCATTTTTGCGCCCACGCACACCACTCAGGTGCCCAGTTACATCACTGGCACCTCTATTGTCACCCTCAGTGGCAGTGCTGTGCCTGGCACTGTGCAGTCTGGTGTCCGCTGCTGGTACAGCAACACTGCTGAGGCTGGACTGTCCTCAGTGTCCCCCAGTGCAAGCTCACTCGGAGTGGCTGACCTTGGTCCCATAATGTGTTCGATCACATTGGTGATCTGCACAAGTCCATTCACAACGTCCCTGCTGCTGTGTGCTGCCTCCACTTGTGCAGCCACTGCACGACGGGCAATCAGTGCTGTTGAATTTGCCACCCTGTTAGACGAACGACAGAAGCTGCCAAACCATATTCCGAAATCTGCGCTCCTGTCTGCGCTGGCTCACCCTCTCATGGCGCAGCTCCTGGCAGAGTTCACGGACAGCACTTGTGAGGTCCCTGGTGTCCTGTGATGCCTGCACCTGTCCCTCACGCAGCTGTACAATGTTGTTATTGAGGGAGTCAAGTTGGCGATGCAGGCCCACCATGTTGCGGTTATGTTTGCGCAAGTTCTTTTCTAATCCGAGGATCCTCTTATTTTGTAGGCGCTGCTGCTGCAACATAGCAGCTTCCAGGCCACCAAATAAGGAGGGACCCTCACCTGCCTCATGCTGCTGTCCCCAGGAATCTGTTGCCATCCTGCGTGGTGCTGTGGTCTGATGACACCTGACCTCCTGCATCTGGCTGCGCCTGCCTGTTGCTGATGGGGTACTTGGCCCTTCCTGCTGCTCATCTGAGTCGTTGCTGAGCTCTGGCAGTGCCCTGGGCCTGCGTCGGACAGTCGCAATGTTGAGGGACCCACTGGTGTTTGAATCGGAGGCCAGATGGGTGTCTGTCTCGCCTACCCGTGCTGATGCTGTGGCTGCTGGGCCTGGCCCACCTGCAACAACAATATGCAGCATGTCAGTTATGTATGTTACATTTACGGTCAGACAATGGTAATAAAGGTACAGGTACTTCTCTACACTGTGTTGTGTGAGTTGTGTTCCTCTGGGTGTCACTCTACTTAAATACATTGTATGTGCTACTTTCAGTTCTGGGTTGTGGACTGCCACTCCCATAATGCATTGTTGTGCTACTTCTAAGATGTGGACTGGACTACTTCTCACACTGTATAACATTACTTGCTAATTCCTAAGGGGCTTTTGTGCATACACATATGGGGTTACAAATCAATATTGCACTTACCTTGGCTGGTACTTGGTGTGCCGGAGGTGTCGATCTCTGTGACCCCAGTCACAGCTTCAGGGAGGAGTGTGGACTCGACTAGGTCCTCCAATGGTGTGGATGGTGCCTCTGTGGGTGGACCACCTCCTGTGCCCCTGGCCTCCGCAGGTCTCCTTGCCATCCTCTCCTTCGCACGAGACCGCAGGTCATACCACCTCTTCTTGATCTCTTCAATGGAGCGCTGTGCCACTCCAATTGCGCAGCTTTTTGACTGGATGTCCGCCCATAGTCTCCTCTTCTCACTCTCAGGCACCTGGAGTGAGCTTTTTCCAAAAAGGCGGTCATGGCTCCTGACCACCTCCGCAGTCAGCACCTCAAGCTCCTGCTCGCTGAATTTCAGCTTGCGCTTTCTTTCTCCCTTCTCCTGTGCTTGGCCTGGAGTATCCATCCTTGCTCAGGCGTGCTGGCTCCTTCTGAGTGCTGCTCTGTGTTTTTGGGCTGCTCTCTCTCAGGATGCTGGTTTGGGTGTGGCACCTGAAACTGCCTGGGATGTTTCCTGCTGGTGATGTCATCAGGCTCCTCCAGGTGTGCTTTCTCGAACTTTCTCGCAATTTGCGATTTTTTACTGAATCGCAAAAAAAACGCAATTTGCGAAAAATTCGGTAAATGAGCCTCGCAAATCACAATAGCGATTTTTAAGAAATCGCTATTTCCGAATCGCAATATTGTTACATGGCCAATTGCGACTCGGAAATAGCGATTTCTTAAAAATCGCTATTTGCGATTCGCAAGCCACTGTTTTCATACATATGGCCCTAAGTCTGAAGGTAAACTTTTGACCGAGGCCTCCCGCGAGCTGTAGCTGAGCAGGGCTCCATCACGGTCGGCCTTAAACTTTGACTTTGCCCCGGTCGAGGTGCAACCAGATGACCCGATTTGCGCTTTTTGTTTCTAGGTGCTAAAAAACAATAATCCTTTAAAAATTCATATCTCCGGTTCCCCTTATCCGATTGTATTTGTTTCTGTGTCATTTTAAAGATAGACATATATAATCTATTTTTATGAATTGATTTTAGATTTTTAAACTGTTTCCTGTGTTTTATTTAATTACTGTTTTGTGATATTTGAATGCTTTACACTCTGGGGGTCATTCCGACCCTGGCGGTCATGGACCGCCAGGGCCGGGGACGGAGGAAGCACCGCCAACAGGCTGGCGGTGCTTCAGGGGCAATTCTGACCGCGGCGGTAAAGCCGCGGTCAGAAAAGGGAAACTGGCGGTTTCCCGCCGGTATTCCCCTGCCCCAGGGAATCCTCTTGCAGCGCCGCCATGGGGATTCCCACCCCCTTCCCGCCAGCCTGTTCCTGCCGGTTTACACTGCCAGGAAGAGGCTGGCGGGAACGGGTGTAGTGGGGCCCCTGGGGGCCCCTGCAGTGCCCATGCCACTGGCATGGGCACTGCAGGGGCCCCCTAACAGGGCCCCATTAAGATTTTCAGTGTCTGCAAAGCAGACACTGAAAATCGCGACGGGTGCCACTGCACCCGTCGCACACCAGCAACTCCACCGGCTCCATTCGGAGCCGGCTTCATCGTTGCTGGGGCTTTCCCGCTGGGCGGGCGGGCGGCCTTTTGGCAGTCGCCCGCCCGCCCAGTGGGAAAGTCAAAATGACCGCGGTACGGTCTTTTGGCGGTCTCTGCCCGGCGGGCAGCGCCCGCCGCCCGCCGGGGTCAGAATGACCCCCTCTGTCTCCTAAGTTAAGCCTTGTCGCTCGTTGCCAAGCTACCAAGGGTTGAGCTGGGTTTAATTTACTGAGACCTAACTGGACCTATAGTGGCCTATTGCTAAGTGGAGGTACCTACCTGCCCTTACCAATAACCCATTTTCCAACAACCAGAAAAAAGGAGTGGATCCTGCAGGGAAATTTCACTAAGTTTGAATGAACCACTCATCTTCAGGAAAAATGATCACACATCAGGCCCCTAACATTGCAATTCAGCAAAATTAGGTTTACCAATTATTTGAACACCCTCCCTCACTTTCTACCACCACATAACTCATCAGTCATCGCTCACAATCACTCAATGATATATGATCTCCTATTGGTGCAATATTTAGCAGTTACCTCTTCAAATCCGAAACATTGTAGTAGGTACACAATTGTATCTCCTCTTTGATCCAAGAAACACATTGGAATTTGGCATGGCAGTCATGTAAATCAATGATCTTCTGTGGCAGCCCTGCTGGGTGATGGAAAAGAAGGATAGGAATGTGAGGGAGGCAGGCATTGTCTCCAATGTCTTAAAGGAATGTGGAGGCTTCTTTACTGCACACTGGCCCAACTCAAATACAGCCATACGTGTGACTAAAAATGGTAGGGCAGTATAAATCAGACACAAACATAATGTTCTACCACCTAGATCTTTTTTTTGGCAAAGATATAAGTTTGACAATAAGTAATTAAAAAGTACTATGATGGATCACTCAGTCAGGGAAGTAAAGTTTTTCGTCAAACTCAGGTGGTTCACCCAGAAGTTGGTCAGCTAGCACACTTGATTCTGACCAATCATCCTCCCCCTCCTGTGCTGTTTCAGGAATGTAGCAATCATGTGGTATGAAATGTTGGTTCATTTTGAACATGATCAATCTCTCCTCATTTTGAGGTAAGAGACTGGTCCTTCTCACTGTGACAACTGAACCAGAAGCACTGAACACATGCTCAGCAGACACGGTGGCTAAAAGACAAGCGAGATACTTTATTGCCAACCTGCTGAGCACTGGCCATTGGCACATCTTTGTATATCAATACACCAATGGGTTTTGATCCACATAGACTTCTTTCGGGCCATCTAGATACTCCTGGAACATACTGTCAATGGTCATTGGTGCTGCCACTTGCTTGACCTCTTTTGCCTTTGTCTCTACACTGGATGTACAACCTGCCACTGGAAACCAAGCCAACGCAGAGGTTCAGGGCCAATTCTTCTGTTCCTGTAGTTGTGGTTTTTGCCTGTTTTTGTGTAGCTGGTTTTGGCTGCAGTGAGATAAAACTGCCCTTTCTTGAAGTTGAAGGCGGCACACTAGCACTTCGGCCCAGGAATCAGACGCTAGTAATTTTCAGCCGTCCTTCTTCCACGTCTCCGGCTTGCTCCACAATCCACCTCTTGTATTTTAAAACATCCCCTTCAGAAATTGGAATGAAAGTAGCCAGATTTGTTTAGTACCATGGATCAAGTAGTGTGGCACAGGAGTACTCTTTGGACATCATTATGTAATTTTGCAGCCATTGCATTTCAAGCCAAGTGAAGGATTAAGCTCTCAGTCAGGCTTGTGCTTCTGCATTTTTGCTCACATCTGTGATGGCAAACCTTTCAGACACCTTCTTTAGTTGGTCCTGTAGCCGATGTAACAATGGGATCGCTTGGCCTATCGTACTGTCCTCCTTGCTAAATTAATGTGTGAAAACCTCAAAAGGGAGTAGCATCTGTGTCAGGCATTTGACTAGGCCCCTTTTGCCCACATCCATGGTCATAGCTTTCCCTATTGCATCCCTTCCTCTTTGAATGACATAGTCATTGATCTGTCTGTACTGTTCAAACAGACATTGCAACACATAATAGGTCCAGCTCCAACGTATGGCCACCTCCTGTATAACGGCTTTAATTGGCATTCTATTGGGACGCTGAATAATCCTCAACTGCTTCCGGGCTTTACAAGAATGGCTGAAACGAGTGTAGATTCTTCTGCAGGAAGCATATATGTTGCTGAATGTGGAACTGATTTAGACATGGCAGAGATGTTACTCCATCACAAATGTGACGGTTATCGCACCCACCATATTACAAGTTCAATGGACTATAATGGAATTGTAAAATAGCAGAGAGGATATCAGTCACGTCTGTGACAGAGTACACCCCCTCCTCCAAACTCTAAATCAGGCCCTATATCTTCTTTTTTGAGAACTCCTGCACAACCACGTTGATGCAATGCACAAAACACAGGACTCTGAAATAACCACAATCTGGCATGGTCTTGGCAATATCACTATGTTTGTCCCTGCAACACATTCAACTTTGAGACCTTTGGGTCACAGCCATTCATGCACCTTGCTGTTAAATTCCCAATCTTCCAAGATGATTGCAGCTGTATGGGATTTCTCCATGGTTAACATGGCTACTGTTGCATGCCGCGGAGTAGATCATTCACATCAGGTGAATAGGGTGAGCAGCCCTTTCTTCAAAGCTTCTTCAATCAATGCAGCACATTGTGATGGAGCACTGGAACATTAACTCGAGCAAAATAGGTCTGACCTGGAACCTTCCATTTCGGTTACATGGCCACCACAAATTCTGAAAATCCAATTTCTTACACAAAGAAAAAGGGAGGAGGTCCAGGGCTAACATTTTAGTCAGCTTCCCATTGGTCAAACAGGCCATTGGGTGACTGCAGCTGTAGGGCTGTTTCTGCCTAAACAATCCAGTAATAGTAGCCTGAATGTTCTTATTTTCTGGGGCCATTGACGCAGGTGGCTTCCAAGAAGTAGGAGTTGGTAGACTCAATCAGCATCTTGGCGTAGTCACTGTATGCCCTGGTGTTACCATCTAACTCTGACTCTTGTGCCATTTTGAAGTTGCGGAGGTTAGTGATGCTGGTACTGTTGGGAACAATGCTGCTTTATGTAAAGATGTAACCCTCTTCTTCCTCATGACCTCCCAATGTGATTAGAGCTGATGTTTCCCAGTTCTCCTCACCTTCACCACCACCAGGTTCAGCAATTTTTTCAAGGTGCTGCTCCCACTGGATTACATTATGTTTTTTCATATGGGTAGTTTGGCCTCCAGTACCATTGTGGGAACCATGCTTACCACAACGAAAACTTGTGTGGCAAACGGAGCATACTGCAATGTTCTCCTCCTTCTTGCTCAGCACAAAAAAGTCCCAATCTGGGGAGGAGTACTTTCTTAGTGTGCCAGTGCCGATTTCTGAAGAAGAACTGGAGGTAGGCAGATGTGTCATTGGTTGCCTCTCTGCAGTGCATACTTCTACTGAGGTAGGGGTTGGTGCATGCCTCAGCTGGGGCTTAACAAATATGGACACTGGCAGTGGTACCTGTGCCACATTTCTTTGAGCAGGTTGAATAGGAGGGGTAATTTCTGACTCCTCTGTGCTACTTTCCATAACAATGATTCAACCAATCAATCAAAATGCATGGCTAATCACCAATAGGGTATCCAGATGATTGGCTCAGTGTCATCCTCCTCCTCATCCCCTTCCATTATTCTAAAGCTTTCAGGAACTTTTCTTTTCCCTTACCTCTCCTGGTGTCTCTCAGACAGACATGTCCAGATCATCATTATCAGAAGGTGAAGATGGTAGAGCACCCTTCCTTTTTTCTTGCTGGAGATCTGGGAGCCAATGATTACAAAAGAGGAGGTCATTGCTTAGCCGGAAGCTCAGCCTCCCGTTCTGCTTCAAATTCTAGAAGATCTACCATTGCTGGCTGCGGCTGCTGTTCACTTTTGTCTGTTTCCTGAAACAATTGAGTACTACTTTGCGAAAGGGACAAATCCAATTCAATGTCACTGCTCGTCGGCATCAACATGAGTTTAGCCCAGCCCTGGCTGGTTACAACCCCGACCACTTTAGTCGAGTCTGCCTGCCAAGGTTGTTATTTGGCAGTTGTACTGTCTGGATTGCAGCGGTCTGACTGCCGCAGTGGGTCTGCCGGTCCTAGGACCACCAGCCTCCTAATGAGGCAGTACGTCTAAAGTTAGTCTTCAGTTCTAAAGTTAAACTTTAGATCTCAGCTTACCCTTTTGAATCAGGCCCTTTGTGAGGAATCATAAGTTGTAAAATGACTCAAATGTGTAAGTAACCTTTGTGAATCAGGCCCATAGTTTTTGTTTTCCTTGTAATTTATTGCAAAATGCGACATTACTGTTGAATTCTTAATTACGAAAAGTTGTTTATGCTTGTAAAACACTGTTGCGATGCTCGTAGTCAGACCTCAAACTAACATATCTAAGCACCCGATGTACGCAAACCACAGTCAAATATGGCTCTTTGTATTTAAGTCATCGATCATTGAAAGTCTATTTATAAGGGTACACAGGGGCATATTTATACTCTCTTTGCGCCGGAATTGCGTCGTTTTTTTTACGCAAATCCGACGCAAAGCTAACTCCATATTTATACTTTGGCGTTAGACCCGTCTAGCGCCAAAGATCTTGGAGGTAGCGTCATTTTTTAGCGTGGACACCTACCTTGCGTTAATGATATGCAAGGTAGGCGTTCCCGTCTAAAAAATGACTCCAAGGCATGTGCGCCTTATTTAAACTCCCGTGCAAAAATGGCGCACGGGAGTGGGCGGGTCAAAAAAAATGACGTCCAGCCGCTTTTGCGTCATTTTTTAGCACCTGGTCAGGGCAGGCGTTAAGGGACCTGTGGGCTCAGAAGGAGCCCAGAGTTGCCCTCCCATGCCCCCAGGGACACCCCCTGCCACCCTTGCCCACCCCAGGAGGACGCCCAAGGATGGAGGGACCCATCCCAGGGAACTTAAGGTAAGTTCAGGTAAGTATTTTATTTTTTATTTTTTTGTGGCCTGATTTGTGCCCCCCTACATGCCACTATGCCCAATGACCATGCCCAGGGGACAAAAGTCCCCTGGGCATGGCCATTGGGCAAGGGGGCATGACTCCTGTCTTTGCTAAGACAGGAGTCATGTCAATGGAGGGTGGGAGTCAAAAGAAATGGCGCAAATCGGGTTGAGGCAGATTTTTTGCCTCAGACCGACTTGCCCCATTTTTTGACGCCCAAGCTCCATTTTTCCCTACGCCGGCACTGCCTGGTGTGGGTCATTTTTTTTTACGCACACCAGTCAGCTCCGCCGGCTAACGTAATTCCATAAATAAGGCGCCCGCATGGCGCTTTGGAATGGCGTTAGCCGGCGTTAACATTTTTGACGCACAACTGCGTTGGCGCAGATGTGCGTCAAAAAGTATAAATATGGCCCACAATGTTTTAGTAAGCAAATACAATCCTTATGAAACCGGTTTATCCTTTAAGATCTCCCATGCATCAGCTGTGAATACGTCAAGTACATTCAAGAAAATCCATTTAACAATCGTATTGGAGACGTTTCACATCTGCTGCTTTCTTCAGCTTGTTTTTTCCAAAGATGGTACTTAAAAATTAAAACAATAGCTAATCTGCTATCTTTAAAAGTAACCAGCATCATAATCTCTGATTCATAACATAATATATTTAAACTTTTCTTAATGGAACTACTCCTATTTATAGAGGTGGAAATTAAACATTTCCCCTTTGTCGTCAGACTCTTAAATACGGCACGTTTTTAGTCAGTTTTGAAATTCAATTGCTATAGAAAAGGGCACTGGAATTAAGAAATTTAGAATGGTTTTTTTTTTATAAATAGATTTGCTGTCTGTGCAGCATCAACACAATCTGCACACAATTAAGCAATTAAATATGTGAGGACAATTGTACTTCCATGTTTTTTAGTTCTCCAATTGATGGATTGAGAAATGTATTTTCTCCCCAGCATGACACAAAAAACTTGCATATGTAAATGTGACTCAAGCATGGTAAAAAATGAAGCCTATTTTACTATGTACTTTTTTTCTTACTATTTTTGCAAATTGATGTTTTAGTTGGTGTTACTGTTCCCAAGGTAAGTGGTTAATGCAAGAGGGTATTAATCGTCTAGACAAAGTTCAAACATGTATCTCTTTTTTAGCTCAGTGTGAACTGTAGAATCTTAACGTGCAATTTAGTGAGATAATTACATGAGAAATATGCCATATACAGTTCTTTTCTGAGGAGTTATTTCTTAATGCAAAGAAGTGTTTCCAAGGGGCCTATAATGTAAAAGAAATGTAAATCCAAAAATATATACAAGTTTTACCACATTAAATTGATACACATAATAAAATAGGAAATTCTTGTATGACGAGAAAGAAGCATGCATAGTTAGTTGCATTTTTTGGTGAGACCAAAATTGTATATATTTTGCACAAACTGTTTTACTTTGAGAAATAGAAAGGACAGTGAGCCAGATTTCCAAGAAAGTGGCGCATCGGTTCAGACGTCGCGCTTTTCTTGCGTGCCTCCATCGCCACCTAACAACACCATGGTTGCACCATATTTACAATATGGCACACCATAGTGCATGTTAGGACAGTAGTGTCAAAATGTTTGACGTTATCGTGGCATGTTGCTGCTCTAACGTCAAAACGTTTGACGCTAGTGCAACTAAGTGCAAGAAGGCCCATTGATTACAGTGGGCGCATAACTTTAATGCATGCGCTGAGCAGGCAATAAAAATTATGCTAAAAATGGCTCTGTGCATTTTTGCAAGCTTCCTGATGCTGGAACGCCCCCCTTGCATACATTATGCCTTACGCAGGCATAATGTGATACAAGGGGTCTCAAAGTGGCAAAATGCATGCATAGCGCCACTTTGTTAATATGGCGTGGTGAAAATTGCCTCCGTAAGCCACATTAGCATAAAAAAGACACTTATGTGGCTCAGTGTTTATAAACTGGGGTCTCCTTGTTTTCATCCACGAAAAAATCATTATTTGTGAGCGAATAACATTTTGAATAGGATCTAAGGCCGAATCATGGTTCTCTTTTTTGCGTTGTGTTGGCGCCAAATGGGTCAGTGCATTTCTTTTTTACATCTTCTTTGCATATATCAACTAAAAAAATGTTCGAGGTAATACATGTGCTGAAACAGTAGAGCATGGAAACACATGCAAATATTTGGTTCCTCGAGTTTCAAAGGCCTGTTGTCAGTAGCACATGAACTAATACTGAGATTTTTTAAGTTAATGTATGCGCTGTAGAATGCAAAAAAAATTTGCAGTGTTGTTCTACATCCAAGAAGCGCTGTGACCGGAGGAGGGGCAGGAGACCTTTAATTTTGTACATTGCGCTCCCGCTCCCGCCGTCGCGGGAAGCGCTGTGACCGGAGGAGGGGCAGGAGCCCTTTAATTTTGTAGATCGCGCTCCTGCCGTCGCGGGAAGCGCTGTGACCGGAGGAGGGGCAGGAGCCCTTTAAATTTGTACCGCGCTCCCGCCGTCGCGGGAAGCGCTGTGACCGGAGGAGGGGCAGGAGCCCTTTAAATTTGTACCGCGCTCCCGCCGTCGCGGGAAGCGCTGTGACCGGAGGAGGGGCAGGAGCCCTTTAATTTTGTAGATCGCGCTCCCGCCGTCGCGGGAAGCGCTGTGACCGGAGGAGGGGCAGGAGCCCTTTAAATTTGTACCGCGCTCCCGCCGTCGCGGGAAGCGCTGTGACCGGAGGAGGGGCAGGAGCCCTTTAAATTTGTACCGCGCTCCCGCCGTCGCGGGAAGCGCTGTGACCGGAGGAGGGGCAGGAGCCCTTTAATTTTGTAGATCGCGCTCCCGCTGTCGCGGGAAGCGCTGTGACCGGAGGAGGGGCAGGAGCCCTTTAAATTTGTACCGCGCTCCCGCCGTCGCGGGAAGCGCTGTGACCGGAGGAGGGGCAGGAGCCCTTTAATTTTGTAGATCGCGCTCCCGCCGTCGCGGGAAGCGCTGTGACCGGAGGAGGGGCAGGAGCCCTTTAAATTTGTACTGCGCTCCCGCCGTCGCGGGAAGTGCTGTGACCGGAGGAGGGGCAGGAGCCCTTTAATTTTGTAGATCGCGCTCCCACCGTCGCGGGAAGCACTGTGACCGGAGGAGGGGCAGGAGCCCTTTAAATTTGTACCGCGCTCCCGCCGTCGCCGGAAGCGCTGTGACCGGAGGAGGGGCAGGAGCCCTTTAAATTTGTACCGCGCTCCCGCCGTCGCGGGAAGCGCTGTGACCGGAGGAGGGGCAGGAGCCCTTTAATTTTGTAGATCGCGCTCCCGCCGTCGCGGGAAGCGCTGTGACCGGAGGAGGGGCAGGAGCCCTTTAAATTTGTACCGCGCTCCCGCTGCGCGGGACGCGCGCGGGCGGCGCCCGGGCGAAGCCCGGGCCAAGGGCGGGCCCGTCCTTCGCCCGTCATCGACCGGAAGAGGCCGGGCTGGGCCCCCCCCTAACGTCTACTTCTTCTGCCTGTGGAATCTCCATCAGGGTGCTGTATCAGATATTGTGCGAGTTTGTTACCAAATATGGGGAAAAGAAAGTCTAATGTTCAGAAGGGGGAAGCCGGGTCCAGCTCCCTTCAGTCCTCCATTACTAGTTATTTATCCTCTGTGATGGGGGCCATTGAATCCGAACTTGAACATGTAGAAGAAAGGATTGGGGCTGTCCAAAGTACTGTTCAACACCCCCCCTTGAAACCTACCATCCATATTTCCACTTTTCCAAGGACTGGTCCTTCATCACTGATTTCGCCTCTGAATACCAGCCAGTTGGGCGCCGATATACTCCCCACAACCGACCAAATTAATTCTTCTCTCCTTTTAGCTATTCCTCCTCCTGAAAGCTCTTGCTCTCAGGCCGATTCTCCCCCTTTGAAGAAGAGGAGAGCCGGGAAAAAGCTCAAAAATACAAAAAAGGCCCTGGGCCCCAATAAGAATCTACCTACCTCCCTGGCCCATAGTGACCAACCACCAATCCCCCTGGTCTCCTTCCCCGAATGCCCTCCGAGTAAGGATGCTCCTGAAGATCTTTCTAGTTTCATTGACTTGACACTCAAATCCTTTTGCGCAACTCTTGAGGCAAAAATTTCCACCCTGATCGCTAGGAAGCTCGATTGCTTCTGTAACGATGTGACCAGGTTTTTATCTAGTTTTTTAAAACCAGGTCCTTTATGCACGGGAATACTTCATAGCCCCGAACCAGCACATCAGTCTACTCCTCCCCCTACTTTGGTATCCCAAGGAGTAAGTAATTTTTTGCCTGATCCACGAACCGTCTCTGGTCAAGGACCTTTCGCTGACAACCCTGCATCAGGGCCGATAAGGGAAGTTTATTCCTCTAGAATGCATGACAAAGATCCTACTAAACTTACTAACCATGCAGACTTTTTACATTTACCACCTGCCTGCAACCCGTACGTTCTGGTTCTTTCAAATGTTCCTCCTCTGGAGTGCTCCAAACAAGAAGATACCCACTCCCTAATTAGAAAAGCTGGTCACTGGTTGAACTTCAATTTCAAATCCAATTGTTTCCACAATGATAAGATTCTCATGGCCCGAAGAGTGAGGAGGGTAGGACACTCCAAAGTATTGGAGGAGGGAGACTATGTTGTTTTAAATTTTGCTAATCCTCGTTCAGTAGACAACTTTTTGACCAATTTGGACTACTGTAAAATGTCAACTAACAGGATTCAAATACATCCCCTGTATTATTTTTACGACCCTGTGCTCCTACCAAACCGCATTGTCACTAATTCTAGTATTCGCAGACCAGATTTTGAAAGGCTTCATTTACAGGTAAATGTACCCTCTAGCAACCGGTTCTCGACTCTCAGTCCCCTTGACGTGAACGATTGACTATCGGTGACCCACCCCTGTTCTTCTAAAAAGGAGAGACCAAAGGCTGGGAATGTCCACGCTGAATGTATCTGGGACACAGGAAAGCCTGATTTGGACCTGAAAGCTCCTATAAATACTAAAGTTCTAATGTCATGTCCTGTGTCTAGACCATTAACTCTGCTTAGCTGGAACATAGCAGGGCTGCGATCTAAATCTGACAATTCGGACTGGAAGAGCTTCATTTCCTCCTACGATATAATCTGTCTACAGGAGACCTGGTCCAAAGATACGTTCCTCCTGAACGGTTTCACCTCTTTGTGTCAGCCGGCATTAACCTCCCAGATGGGGAGAGCTAGTGGCGGCCTCTTAGTTCTCGTTTCCGTACATCTCCCACTTTTAAAAGTGTCTTTAATCTGGTCTTCCCTTTATTTTATGGTTGTCCTTGTCTCTATCTGTGGCCAAAAGGATATCCTTATTTTAAACTTTTATAACAATATTCCACGGGGCCTCCTTATGGGTCATTTGGAAGAGGTAACGGATTTTATAGATTCTTCACATGCTTTGCAGAATAGTGACCTAATTATCATATGGGTGGGCGATTTCAACACTTTTCTGTGCAGCAAAGAACACATGGACCTGTGTGCCTTTCCTGCTGAGGGCAGAGAGTCAGTATTTCATTTTAACCACACATCTGAAGAAGATGCCTTAAACCTTTTTACTTGTAAATTTGACTTGGTCCATGTTACCGAGAAATTGGCCCCTGACGCCTGCAATATACCAACCTTTACAGGGAATTTGAGGGGGAGTATTATCGATTTCATACTTATCAGCTCCTCTGATTTTTACGTAATTCAAGAATTCAAGATTACGCCCCACTGTGCGAGTGATCATAACCCCCTTAGTATTATATTGGACCTAAAAATTATTCAGGCACCCAATAATAAAAGCTTGAGCGCTGCTACTGTTTATAATCCAAACTGTGGCATACGTTTAAAATGGGACAAAATAGATCCAAAACTTTTTAACCAGGAAATTGTAAGAAGTAGGTCGGACTCGATTCAGATGTGTCTCTCCCAGCAGTTAGATTCTGACCGCATAGTGCGTGAATTTGAATTTTTAAGCACTGACATTTCACGCGCCTTGGCGGTGGACAGGCCTGCGAAGGGGCCGGCGGCCCACAGATGGTTCGATTCCGCGTGTTCATCTGCCCACAAAAAACTCAAAGATGCACTTAAAGCAGTTCCTCTCTCCCGTCAATTAGTTAAAATAGCCAGAGTTGATTATAAGGCTGCCATTGACAAACGGAAATCAGAAATTAGGTCCAGGGCCTGGGGCGATCTTTTGGCTGCATCTGAGCAGAAGGACACTTCTAAATTTTGGAAAGTGATTAATCACTCATACTTTTCTGGTCACCACTCTTTGGCCGATGACTGTCTTATTACTGAGGATGTCTGGTTAACTCATTTTAGGAAAGTCTTCTGTTCAGGAACCTATGAGAATTCGCTTGTAAATTCTTCTGCACTTTTCAATTTAGATTCCAAAACTAAGGCCCCAAACATTATTTTTGACCTCCACGAGGTCAAAAATGCTATTAATAGATCAAGGCAGGGAAAAGCTCCCGGCCCTGATGGGGTTCCCGCTGATCTTTTTAAATCAGAAATTGATCTTTGGGGTCCGCTAGTTACAAATGTTTTGAATAGTGTGGTAAACAGTAACGTGCCCCTTTCATGGAAATCGGCCATTATTGTTCCTATCTTTAAAAAAGGTAATAGACAAGATCCTTCCTGTTACAGACCAATCTCTCTTATTGATTCGACGGCAAAGATTTTAGGTAGTGTGATCTTGTCCCGGTTAGAAGACTGGGTGTCCGAGGCCCAGATTTGATCCCCTATTCAATTTGGTTTTAGACCTGGTGTAGGCACAGTTGAGCAAGTTTTAAACTTGCAGCTGATACTCAGCAAATATGTGACAGTCAAAAAAGAGTCTATTCACATGGCTTTCATTGATCTAACCAGTGCCTTTGATATGGTTAATAGGTCAAAGTTATGGCAAATTTTGGAAGCCTTAGGCTGTGATCCGCCTCTATTGGAGCTTATTAAACGCCTACACACAGACCTAACAATTTCTGTTCAGGTCGGCTCACATGGGCAGAGAACCTCCCCCATCCCGTCAACTAGGGTCCTAAGGCAGGGATGTATCTTAGCCCCTTTTCTCTTTCTGATTTATATAAATGGGCTCTATGATTCACTTTTAAAACATGCAAAGGACATACCGAAGATGGGTCAGAGACACCTTCCAGTTTTATTATACGCTGACGATGCAGTTTTAATTGCCCGTACTGCAAACGGTTTACAGGGACTACTGGATGTATTTTACGATTTTATGCTGAATCTGGATCTGAAAGTAAATTACCCAAAGACTTTTGTTATGACTTGTGGCCCACGCAATACAAAGTCTAAACTATTTTCTATGGGAGGGCACACTCTTAATAAGGTCAAAGAATTTTGTTATCTAGGCATGTACATGAGTTCTTCTTTGTCCTGGAAGACACACATTAATTTTAAGCTCCAACAGTTGATAAGGAACAATGAAGCAATTTTTCGCTTTTCAAATAAACTAGGTCACAGACCCCCTGCACAGTTGAAAACTCTTTATAATTCCAAATGCACTGCATCAGTCCTTTATGGGGCAGGCGTCTGGGGCTATAATAAAATACCGTCTCTTCAGAGTGTAGAAAATAAATTCCTGCGCAGATTATTGTTGGTTCCAAAATGCACCGCAAACATAATCTGCCATGAAGAACTGGGTCAGTGCTTTTTGGAGGACAGGGTCTTTATGGCTCCCCTACTGCTGTGGATCAAATGTTGGTCAAATCCTATGGCAAGTTTGGTCCAAGACTGTATCACTGATTGTCTTCAATTGGAATACTCAAATAGGATTCCCTGGCTTATGTTTCTGCAAAACTCCTTTGAGAACCTAGGGCTTAGATATATGTTTGATGATCCCCATTTATTAACCACAAACTCTAGGTCTGTTTTGAAGTCTACTTATTCCAAGCACATATCAGAGCTGAGATTTTATAGTTCCCTGAAATTGAAATCTTTTGATTCTTATTCTCGGATTGTGACTGTTCCATGCCTTGAACCCTATTTGTCTTGGTTTTCAAGTTTTAAAATAATTTCCTTTTTAACACTTTTTAGACTTAATCTAATTCATTTTAAGGTAGCTTTCCCTGAACCATGTTTCTGGAAAAAGGATTTACCGCTTTGTCCCTGTGACTCCAAATCAACCCAGAGCACTTTGCATTTTTTTCTTTTTTGCCCTTTATATGCTGCACCTAGAGGGGCCTTTATTTTACCCACGTTACGTCTTTTTAGACCTATTCATTATAAGGAAGCCCTGCTATACCTTCAGAGGTTGCCTAATATCCAAATTTGTCACCATGTATTAGACTTTGTCACAGCTTCTTTACGCATTAGGAAAAGGCCTACTCCTTTTTAAATATTTTATGTACGTATAGTATATCTTTTTAACGCCAACATTTGTACTTTTCTGACTTTGTGATTTTTAATCATGTCTAGTATATTTATCTATGTATGTCAAGGGGTTTCAGATTGGATGTTCATCTGGTGCTTCCAGTAATGGCTTTTAAGTTTTATTTAACTATTTATAGATTGGGAAATGTGTCTTGGTTTGTACTTTTATGGCAATTGCCGAATAAAGTTATTTGACTGACTGACTACATCCAAGAAACGCAAACACCGAGCACCCGCCCCTGCTGAAAGTAAATAAACCTATGCATTTTCGATAGCAATGGGATGACCTGTGAATCAATGTAGATCAATATTTCAAAATAGCTAGATAGCAATGTCACAGACTGCACCAAAAAATTGACCCTAACCACACAATAATTTATATAGAGAATTTAAATGAGAAATGTAGATTTTAGAGTTGAACTTGAGGCAAAAACTACTAGAGTACCTGAATACTAGGCTGAGCAAGTGAGCATGGAGCTGAAACACAGGCCGCACCCGTCACCTCATTTGCTTCAAAAGTCCCACTCCTACAGACAATTTCCGCATTCTGTCTACAAAAATGTTTTCACGTAACTGCAAAAATCTGAGTAACACAAAGAAAGTGTATCTTAATTAGGGCCAGATTTAATAGAATTCCCTGGCTGAAGACAGTGCTCAGTCTGTGGTGAGCCAGGAAACATGTTTCTATTTTAGCAATGTTTTCCCTAGCTGAACATAATTTGATACCGGTTTAAGTCTGAAAGTAGTCTTTAAATTGTGTCCTGGGAGGAACGGTAGAGGTGAGAAATCAAGGACATCTGGTTTTCCTTAAAGTATCTGTAGGATGCTGCTTCTCTATGTAGTGTAAACAATCATGTGCACTGTGCAGAGAGTCCAAGCAGCCCCACCTTGCTACCCAGAGGTATTAAGTAGACCTCCAAATGCTCTCTTATAATGGTATCTTGGTTGACCAGTTAGACTAATCTTGGAGGTGTGTTATGCCTTTGTTGTACACACAGCATCCATAAATGTGGGCACACACTCAAAAGAATAACTCAAGACCAATAAATAAAAATACTTCATAGTTTTATGAATATTTTAAGACCAAGATCATCAAAATTGGGCGTGTACTTTATAAGTTATGATTTTTCAAGGTTTAGCAAAAATAGTCTTCTTATGCATAATTATGCACCATAGGAATCAATGGGAGAAACATTTGAAAATGCAAATAAAATCAGGCAATGCTCTTACAAGTGTCACCTTCTGTTTTTAAGTTGAGGTCGTTGAGATGTCCTGTGGGCCAGCTGGAGAAGTTCGGACAGTTCCTGGTTCAAGCAGGTTCTGAACCAGTGCCAACAGAGGCTGAAAGTCTTGGAGCTGGTGCAGAATGGGTCCACTTGGAAACACACTGCACAGGAGAACTTAAAGGGAAGTCCTGTGGGTCCCCTTGGAGTGTAGAGTTTGCAGAGGGTTGGGGACCCCTAGAGTGTAGCTTGTTTTCCGATGCAAGGACCTGGGAGGCTGGTTGCAGTGCAGATAGGTCAGCCAAGGGCTGTATGTAAAGGAGCCTTTGGAACCAGGTGCAGGTCACTTGGAGGGTGGAATGCAGGTCAGCAGGGTAACTCTGGAAGGTGATTCTTGAGTGTCCTAAAGTCCCTCAACGGTGGTTGCTTCTGGTCCTCTGAGAGTCAAGAGTGGACTTTTCCTCTGGGTGTCTGACTTTAGAGGTCCAGTACCCCGGGCTATACCACTTGTCAGACACTGGAGCTTTCAGTGCCACCAAACTTGGCACACTGAGAGGGTTTGTCATCCAGGTTCATTGGGTGGAATTTAGTCTGGCTGCTGTGTCTAGTTCATTGATCAGCGGTCAGTCAGTAAATTTGACTTCACTGGACCTTGCTTGCTGGATTAGAAAAGTGATGCCGTCACTCTGGCAGGAGGTTCTTGGCAATATTTAGAAGATTGGAGGTCCTCTGGGGCTTCTTAGAGTCTGTCCAATGTCCAGTCAACTCCTCAGTAGTGATTGTCGAGTCCTGGGTGCTGCAGGCAGGGTTTGGCACCTTTTTCTTCTTTCAGCAGGACTTCTGTTCTTGAGTCTTGGGTCTTCTTTGTCACTGGGCTTCTTGTATCCGTCGAATCTGATCTTCAGGTCTAGGGATGCCCACTAAATACTGCATTTAGTGGGTGTTTAGTGGAGTACCTGGTCATGGCCTATGGACCACTTACATTTGGGTGGCTGCACCCACTTTGTGACCACTTCCTGAGGAAGAGGTCACATCCCTAACCGTGATAGATCTGCCACCCAAGATGGAAGAAAATGAAATGGAGTGGTGACCTTGCCTGCTACACCTGGGGGGTGGTGCAGGCTGAGGGGGACCACTCATCCTACTCTGAATAAGTTTTCCAGTTGGTTTTCGTGCTCAAAGTGGAGGAAAACCATTGAGTGGCCATCTGCTGTTGGCAGCAGAGTCATATGTCAGGTTTCAAAGGTGGTAAAGCCTGTGAAGCTGACCGCTCTGCCTGGGTGCCTGTCTGTGAGAGGAGGTGTAACACCTCCACCCAGGAAAGGCTTTGTGTTCTGGCTCCCGAGAGCAGAGGCTCTCACCCCAGGAGTTCAGATCTGTGTTTGGTGGTGGCTGGCAGGTAAAAACCAGTTCAGCAACCTTGCCAGGGCAGGTAGGTTTTGCAGGGGGCACCTCCAAGGTGCCCTCTGGGTACATGTTATAATAAATCCAACAATGGTATCAGTGTGGGTTCATTATTCTGAGTTGTTTGATACCAAGCAACCCAATATTCAGAGAGTGCATCATGTAGCTAGGGAATTCGTAATGGCCAGTGTCCAGCACATGTACTTGCTATGGTTTCTCTTACTATGTCTTAAGGTTTTGTAACAACACAATTGGGGCATATCTGCTCATGCAAACATATGCCCTCACATGCATTATAGTGTACCTACCCTTAGAGCCGTAAGGCCTGCCAAGGGGTGACTTACCTATAGTGTATGCAATGTTAGTGGACAGGGCACTCTTGGTGAGTGGCATGTCAAGTTTGCAACTTTTAAATACACCTTGTCATGCACTTGCAATGACAGTCTGAGGGTGGTGTTGGGCCTCTCAGAGTGGCACTATTAGTGCTGCAGCTCTGTGGGGCCCGCTTCAGTACCCCTGTCCTGGGTACCAGGGGTACCATTTACTATGGACTTACAAGAGCAGCTGAAGTGCCAATACATGCCACAGTTTTGAGGAAACAGATCTGCCCAGGAACCTGTTTAGCAGGGGCCGAGGGCACTTACAATTTTGAAACTACATCATTTTCAAGGCAAAAAGTGCAGGGCTAACAATGCAAAAAAAGAGGTCCTTTCTCACAGTATCTTGAGAGAGCAAGACATTAGTATAGCCGTCACTTTGAAGCTATCAGTGTACCTTACGTAAACTTCTATAGAGACAGAGTAGGACGTATAAACCACAGAAAAAGCCCATCAAGTTAGAAAATACCAACTGCAGCATGTCAAAATGGAGAAGAGAATTGCATCTTGTACGTAAGTTCAGAACACATAGGCCCACATTACGGCCCTGGCGGTCAGTGATAAAGTGGTGGTAATTCCACCAACAGGCTGGAGGTAACTACCACCAAATTATGACCATGGCAGAAAGATCTCCGATAGACAGCCAATGTACCACACCGACCGTCGGGCGGAAACAACAGACACCACGGTGGTAGCCGCCTACAGCCAGGCAGATGTCAATGTTCTGCCCACCATATTAAGACCCTGGACACCGCCACCTTTTCCGGGGCAGTATCAACAACATTAAAAATCTGGTGGAAACTGAGCTCAGAAGGAAAAGGACTCACCATTGGAGACACAGGGAAGAACCACAGTGCCATGGAACCCGGAACTGCATGTCTTCCCGATGATCTTCTACATTCTGCCCCACCACGAACACCAACGCCGGTGAAGATGACGACAGTGAGTACAGCCGCGTAGCACACAAGGGAGGGGGGATAGGAAAACAACAGTGACACACACACACGCACACAACACACCCCATACACACACACCATACACACAGCCAGATGCATTACAAACACATTTTGACCCGCAACTCGGCTGAATAATGCAAGGACAAAACGATTTTGCAAAAGTGAATGTAATGAGATCAACACCGTATGAAAAATAGTTACCACAAAGACTAAGGCACACGTTGTTGGATAATCTGTCTATGTAGTCAATGACTATTTCAAATTCAAAATTCCAATAGCCTAATTCACATAAAACATATATATGAATAAAGATCCAATGAGAAATCCTTGAGGTGAAGAATTCATCTTTAATACGAGACAAAAAACAGCCAACACGTGTTTCGTTGTGGGAGTAAATACTCCCTGTGACTTTTTCAAGGCTGCAAAAAAAAATATATATAATGGACATATAAGGGCCACAAATCATATACATAAAAACACAAACATACATCACATATAAAAAGGACAAGACTTACATATACATCTCGAATTCCCATCAGGACAACCCATAATAACATGATTAACATATCCACCCATTGTATAAACAACTCATTATACAGTCCAAATTGTCAATTACATTATGTAGTCAAAATAAAGTCAAACCATGTCTACTTTGGAAATGAAAGGGAGGAACCAAGATATAATCCGCGAAAAGACAATATATATATATATATATAGACTATAGCCAATATTAGATAAACAGAGTCCAAAGTTGCCAAAATGACCCCAAAACTTAGATCCATAAACTACCATAACAGGAAACACAGGGGAATGCAGTATTAAACAAGTATTTTACATATTATAAATGCTACATCCAAAAGGACCCAGTGTGCACAGAAAACACCAAATCTAACCATCGTGACCCCCAGTAAGAAGGAATCATACCTTAATTGAGTATAGCGCAAAAAATGTGTGTTGACATAGTAAGGTGTTCCTGTCAATAACAGAGCATAGAATTGGCCACGTGAGAAAGTCAATAAATTAGGTACAGAAACCCTGTGAATACATCTCAGGTTAACCATAAAAGCACCTACCATTCACTAACCGCGTGTAAGTAAGTCTGTACGCTGAAATGATGTATAAAAAACCTTAAAACAATGAGAGTAACATAAATTTATAAGTATTAGAGAACTTAAATAAGCTCCATAATGTCTGCCAGCAAAAAGACAAAAAATCTAACCGCGCTAACAACGCGCGACCATAATGCAGTCCCCACTTACCTCTCGTTCTGGTCTATTTTATATATAGAAACCGGAGCACGAGTACATGACCCCGAGAGACGCGAACGAAGCTCGTATTTATCCGCCATCTTTAAAGGGGCAAAACGAATACAATTACAACTCGCGAGAGATCGGAAGACCCGCTACGTGCGTTCCGTAACTCTGACCATACAAAAAGGGGAACGTGCCAACAAGTAAAAGAAAGAAAGTGGTAATAGACATGGACGCCATCTTTGAGATGTAAGAATCTTATGATAACACGTTTATGAATCTCCATTAGCCTCCTTGAAATATGAGTATTCGTTTCAGAGTATCTACACTGTGTAGAAATTAGCACAAATGAGCTGAAAAAATTAAAAAAATGAAAAAAATAATAAACTAAAAAATTAATTTAAAAGAATTATTTTCAAGTTTAGAATATGTATAAAAAATACAAAATGTAAGAACGAATCTCAGCACCAATCCAAAATCAAAACAACATCGTATATTAGAGAAGATCTTACCAATATCCCATTCATGTTTATATCCTCGTCCTCCCCTACAATCCAAATCCAATAATGACATGTTTGTTCAACAAGAAAGCTGATCCATTGACATAATCTATACAATAAAAGTAACTAATGAACAGAGCATGAAAAAGGCCCACCATATTGTGAACGATACTAATTGATACATGAATATCATAAGCAAACAAACAGAATGAATATCGTCCGCCCACATCATTATAAAAGGGTTAATAAGAACATAGTGTGAATTGTCCAATATTAAGCATTATTACACATCATCGCCAATAGTAGTTGGCTGCAGTCCGAATATATTGAGCAAAAGAAAAGAGATATAAGTAAATTACAATCTAAATTCCCAAAATGCAACATTATACCTCATAAACCACAATAAGAAATAGAAAATACGCATACATTTAACAGCATGTGTAACATAATTCAATTAGTCCAAATAATATTCCATCTCATAATTGGCATTGAGACCCATTTCCACTGCTCTTAATTTGAGAATCCAATAGCATTCTCTCTTCCTCAATTCTAACTCTCTATTACTATCTCTTGGACTGGCCTATAATGTTTCAAAGCCAAAGAATTCAAAAGTCCAAGTATTGTTCTGTTTAGAACACTGGTACATGTGTATGACTATGGGATAACGTTCATCCCGTTGTAGGAGAGCTCTATAGTGTTAGCTGATTCTCATTTTAAGGGATCTAATAGTACTACCTATATAATATAGACCACATTTACATATAATCATGTATATAGTAAAACTACTGTCACACGTGATGTTAGAAAGAATCTGAAATCTATCCCCCATCTGACTACAAAAGGTGGAAATCCCTGATCTGCTCCACTTTCACATCCCACAACTACCACATTTAAAAAAAACCTTGCTGCGAATTGTAAGCCAATTGTCCCGTGGAGATGTTGGAGAGTAACTAGGACATAGGATATTTTTTAAAGTTCTCCCTCTACGATAAGTGAAAGTGGGAGAGTCAGATATTTGACCTTTCAAAGTAATGTCTGCCTTGAGTATATGCCAATGTTTTCATGTAGCATTTATAATATGTAAAATACTTGTTTAATACTGCATTCCCACGTGTTTCCTGTTATGGTAGTTTATGGATCTAAGTTTTGGGGTCATTTTGGCAACTTTGGACTCTGTTTATCTAATATTAGCTATAGTCTATATATATATATTGTCTTTTCGCGGATTATATCTTGGTTCCTCCCTTTTATTTCCAAAGCAGACATGGTTTGACTTTATTTTGACTACATAATGTAATTGACAATTTGTACTGTATAATGAGTTGTTTATACAATGGGTGGATATGTTAATCATGCTATTATGGGTTGTCCTGATGGGAATTCGAGATTTATATGTAAGTCTTGTCCTTTTTATATGTGATGTATGTTTGTGTTTTTATGTATATCATTTGTGGACCTTATATAACCATTATATATATATTTTTTTGCAGCCTTGAAAAAGTCACGGGGAGTATTTACTCCCACTACGAAACACGTGTTGGCTGTTTTTTGTCTTGTATTAAAGATTAATTCTTCACCTCAAGGATTTCTCATCGGATCTTTATTCATATATATGTTTTATGTGAATTAGGCTATTGGAATTTTGAATTTGAAATAGTCATTGACTACATAGACAGATTATCCAACAACGTGTGCCTTAGTCTTTGTGGTAACTATGTTATGTGTCTGGATTGATACACTTTAGGAGGCTGGGGAAGATCCTCCTGGGCTGAGAGCACAGTATTTTCAACTAATAGTAATTTTGTTTCATTTACGTAGGAGGTGATTGTTTGGGAGCGCTATTTTTCCCCTAACATTTCTTCCCAATAGTTTAATATATATTGTGCTCAAGGGTTAGCAGCTCCAAACACCTTGATTGTTTCAATACAATGTCCAACATGGACCGTGCCAAACTAGCGGCTGACTTATTTGGTGATTCTGGGACTGATAGTAATGCCCAGACTTCCAATCCTCCAGGGAGTAGACTGGGGAAGGTTGGACTTTGTGATAAATTCATAAAATTAGAGAGATTGAAGAAACAAGAGGTCTCAAAATGGTGGGACGGGGCCACTCTAAAACATTACGTTAAACTTAACAGGATACCTAGAGGTCTGAGATCTCATATATTTCCCACATTCGATGATTTGGACCCAGATTTATTGGTCAGTTGGGAACAGGAATTGATATCAAGCTCCATGAGATTGATGAATATTTTAATAGAAAATTCAGAGAGGAAAGTTAATAAACTACAGGCAGATATAGCATGTTTAGAAACTGAGATCAAGGATATGAACATGGAGGAGGCCACTGCGAAAAACTATGCAATTTTAAACGAGATCATTAGTCAACATCAAGTGGAAGTTACACGTAGAAAATCACGCAAACTGAAACGGGATGAATTGGATTACATGACAGGGAGAGTTTTTACATTCTCACGCAAATATGATCATTTAATTAAGGGGACTGACTGTTTGCAGACTCGGCAAACGGGATCTCAATCATCACTTAGCAACATTTCGGTTAGTAACAGTGAGTCTAACGATGTGTCTAATACCTCGGGACAGGATGCCACTAATAAACCTGGCACTGTGTCTTTTTTAGCCGAGGTACAGAGGATCAGACAAGGACAGTGGGAGGTAAACAGACGTATGGAAGACCCCGCAAAACAAGGAGAAGCAAAAGGAGGGGGGGATCACACAGAAAAATCAGGAATGCAAACCAGGTCCTGGCACAAGCGGAAATGAATGTGAGCAGTGGTGAGGCAATTACCATTATTAATTTATCAAATCTAGAAATATCAACACATGCTAATACATTATTGGGAAAAGGTCTGGGTTTTTGCCCGAGTAATTTTGGGGATTTTCAAAAAACTAAAATTTATTTTTTCAAATTTATTAGGAGACTTAAACTCAAACAATTCTTTAGTATCCACACTGGCAGTAATGATAAGGAGATTCTATCTGCTTGCAGTAAGGATTATCATTCTCTGTCTATTAAAGATGTACAAGACGCAGCCATGCTCCTTTCCATCACTGATTTAGAACAAGATCCCACCTCTATCTCCAAGATTTTGGAGGATCTGGATATTATTCCAGACACCATAGCGAGTGGTCTCAAATCTAAGTCTAGATGGGTACCTACTCTCAGTGGAGGTAACTGTATAGATACTTTTTTCAAACTGGTATGGCAGGATCTTATTAAAGTGGAAAACAAGAATAGGGCTCATCGACATACTCACTGTAACAACCTGAATCAGTGAGAATTGGAATGTCTAAAAAATTTACGCACTTGCAGGGAGATCACTATTAGGGAGGCTGACAAGGGAGGGAATATTGTAATCATGAACACCCAGGATTACGATTTGGAGATCACCAAACAACTAGGTGATCCGGACTGTTATGAGAGAATTAATTCCAACCCAATACCGGGACTCTCCAATAGAATTAATAAATTCCTGAAATCCTGTTTTGATCAACAACTCCTGAGAGAAGATGAATATCTGTATTTACGAGTAGTTAGACTTAGATACCCATGTATATACACATTACCTAAGATCCATAAGGACTCTCGTTCACCACCCGGCAGACCTATAGTTTCAGGAATTGGTGGTCCAACTGAGAGATTATCAGAATATGTCGACATTTTTTTGCAGCCGTTCGTTACTAATCTCCCTTCGTTTATCAAAGACACCAAACACATTCTTAGCATCCTAACTGATATTACTTGGGAGCAAGGTATGATACTAGTGACTCTTGATGTCACTTCATTGTATACGAGTATTGATCACGATTTAGGCATGATCGCCTTGCATCACTTTCTATATAGCCAATCGGCTAGCCTGTATGAACATACTAACATGATATTGGACATGGTCAGGATGATTTTGGATAATAACTTTTTTCTTTTTAAAAGGGAGTGGTATCGGCAAAAAAGAGGTGTGGCAATGGGATCTCGTTTTTCACCAGTGTATGCAAATCTCTTTATGGGGTTCCTAGAATACAAATTGATTTGGGGCCAGGAGGCGAAAACCTGGAACTCGAATATACTTTTTTGGAGTCGATACATCGACGACTGTATTATGATTTGGACAGGAAATACTATCGAATTAAATGAATTTGTCAGTTACTTAAATTCCAATGATTTTAATATCAGGTATACCTGGGAATTTAGTAAGACCAGCATTACTTTTTTGGATGTGGAGCTTTTCATTCATAGAGATAAAATTGAGAGTCGTCTATATAGGAAAAGCACATCCTGTAATTCAATTCTGCACGCGAGTAGTGCACATCCAAAACATCAAATCTACTCTATCCCCTACGGCGAAATGGTTCGCGCTAGGAGAAATTGCAGCTTGGAAGTGGACTTTAGAAAGAATATCAACGACATGACGTCCAGGTTTAAATCACGTGGCTATCCTACAACTATTCTGGACAAATCATATAGTAGGATTGGACGCTTATCTAGGGAGGATACACTGAAACATAGAAATAGAGTCACCGACAATAATGTGAGATGTGTAGTGGACTATACCCCTACCTCAGCGGCCTTACTAAGATGTATGAGAAAACATTGGCATATACTCAAGGCAGACATTACTTTGAATGGTCAAATACCGGACTCTCCCACTTTCACTTATCGTAGAGGGAGAACTTTAAAAAATATCCTATGTCCTAGTTACTCTCCAACATCTCCATCTGTCTGCTGCTTTTGGGTGCATGGGCTGTATGCTGCTGTGAGGTGCATTGCTGTTGGGTGTATGAGTGCTTGTGTTTGTGTATTTTAGGAGGGGGGACAGACACAGTGGGAGAGGACACAGGGGACGTGTGTATGGCTGTTGTGGAGGTGTCTACCAGTGAGGTGGGTGTTCTGCTTGGTGTGGTGATGCTGGTTGTGGATGATGATGCAGTGCATGCAGGTGTGAGTGTGGACAGAACTGGGTGGGAGGTGGAGGAGGAGTGGAGACAGCGTAAATAGTGGGTGTTGTTGTGTCTGCAACTGGATGGTGTTTGTGTGAGTGCCTGTGGGATGAAGTGTGGTGCTTGTGTTTGCCTGTGACACTGTTGGGTGTTGTCTTGTGTGCATGCTTGTCTGTATGTGTGCTTGGGATAGGTTGGGGTTGGGGAGAATGGGACCGGGCAGTGGAAGTTGGAGGGAGGGCGGTAGGACCAGGGACAATGGCTGCCCTCAGAGAGGAGGCCAGAGCCTGAATCGATCTCTGTTGGGCTGCCAATCCAGTGTGAATGCCCTCCAGGAATGCATTAGATTGTTGCATTTGGGCTGCCAGTCCCTGGATGGCATTCACAATGGTTGACTGCCCTACAGAGATAGATCTCAAGAAGTCAATAGCCTCTTCACTCAAGGCAGCAGAGCTCATTGGGGCAGGGCCTGAGGTGCCTGGGGTGAAGGAGATGCCCACCCTCCTGGGTGAGTGGGCATATGCAACTCGATGAAGGGCTGCTGGGAGGGCAGTGCTGGTACGGGGGTGGCGGCTGTAGCTGGGGTGGTCACAGAAGTGTCCGCCACCACTAGGGAGCTTCCATCGGAGGCGGTATCTGTGTCAGAACTGTCCCCTCCAGTCTGTGCCCTCCGTCCAACTGGTGCCTCACCGTCAGTGGACTCTGCCTCCTGGGTCCTGTGGGATGCAGCTCCCTCGTCACCAGTGCCACTGCTCCCCTCACAGATGATGCTAATGCACATAAGGACAGGATGACCAAACAAAAACATGGGGAAAGAGACAAAGGATACACTTGGTCAATGGTTGCACCAACACCACTGTTGGCGTACACAGCACTTTCACACAAAGGGAACAGCCCTATGCAATATGCCATTGCACTACCAGAGAAATAGCGGCTGAGGCATGGGGAGGGGCACACACCGCCAAATGCAGCACACCTGGGACCCACGTAGCCCTGACCAGTAGTGGATGCCTACGAGCTAGGTTGCAAGAGTTTCCCTTCTGAACCCTAGCCACCAGGGGACTTATGCTTCAATGTCAAGGCTGGCCTAGGGGCACCCACTGACACACATCTCCCACCTGGTTACCACCCTTCCATGCGTAAGTTGTAATGATGGGCACTGTACTCACCCACTTGTGGCTGCTGTGATGCCCTTAAGCGCCCATCCAGCTCAGGATAGGCCACCACCAGTATGCTGGTCATCAGGGGTTCAGGGTTCAACGAGCACCCCTTCCTCATTGGGAGGCCATCCCCAGCTGGGCCGCCACCGTCTTCCATGCCCAGTGTCTCAGGTCCTCCCACTGTTTGCGACAGTGGTGCTCCACCTGCCATAGACCCCCAGGGTCCACACCTCCTTGACGATGGCATGCCAAATACCCTTCTTTTGATGGGCGCTGACCTGCAGAGGCAATACACACTGGAAAATAGATTTAGACAAACAGTCCTGCCTGTTAAACATATGGCCCACCATACCCATTTCCATCACCATTTACAAACACATGGCCCAGCACACAACCTGTACACCGCCAAGAGAACATTCACCCACCCCCCTTATATGAGGCCTTCACACACACAACTCCATGCATTCATGCCACATGCATCATGCTCCCAATGTACTCACCTTTTGTTCTGGAGGCGAATACAGCAGTCTGTACTGGGGTGGGACCCCATCCACCAGTCTCTCCAGCTCCTCCGAAGTGAAGGCTGGGGCCCTTTCCCCGGTCACACGGGCCATGGTAGTTTCCAGACACAGGTCACTGCAGCACATGCAGTGTAGGTCCTCTCCTATGGAAGGTCAGGTAGCAAGTGAGGAATATGATAGAAAATGGCGGTCATGTCCACGGCGGTGCATACCGTCACCACCGGCGTAGATCACCATTGACCACTGTAATCCATATGGCCCAATTATAACCAATGAGGAGTTGCACGGCGGTTCCCGACTGGCACACAACGTTAGCGGAATTATCTCACTTCCACCTGTCCCTCCATACAGGATAGGCAGACGCCATTTCTTGGGGGGACATGCCCTGGAATAATACTGCATTACAGGAGATATTAGGACATACTGGACAAATCACAATGACCCATTACAAGTTTGCAGGATGCAAAGTTCTGTTGTAGCTACATTGTTCAGTTTGAAACTGGCTCCTCACTCTTGAGTCCCTTAGATTGCTACCGCTGCGGATGAATGGGAGATGGAGACATACCCCTGTGTACAGACCCGTGGTGGACTTGGCAAAACTGGAGGACAGGCACATCAGCCTCACCTACAGACTGGATAGGGCCACAATCACAGAGCTGTGTGCCGAATTGGACCCTGACCTGATATCTGCTATCCGTCACCCCACTGGGATCCCCCCTCTTGTGCAAGTGCTATCTGTACTCCATTTCCTGGCAACTGGTTCTTTTCAAGTGACAGTGGGCTTAGCAGCAGGAATGTCACAGCCAATGTTCTCAATAGTGCTGACAAGAGTGTTGTGTGCCCTTATTAAACACATGTGCAGCTACATTGTTTTCACCCAGGTTCAAGATTTGGCCACAGTGAAGGCTGAGTTCTATGCAATGGGACATATCACTCTAAATAATTGGGGCGATTGATGGAACACATATTGCATTTGTCCCTCCCCACCAGAATGAACAGGTGTTCAGGAATCAGAAGAGATTCCACTCTCTGAATGTACAGATGGTGTGCCTTGCGGACCAGTACATCTCCCACGTCAATGCTAAGTATCCTGGGTTGGTGCATGACGCCCTTGTCCTGAGGAATAGCAGCATCCCAAATGTGATGGGACAACTTCAGAGGCACAGGGTGTGGCTAGTAGGTGAGCCCTGGTTCCAACTCAGCATATGTTGGTGTATGGTATGGTGCAGGCCATATGGGATAGTGTGTGACTAAATGTTTTCCCTCAATATTTGCAGTTGACTCTGGTTACCCAAACCTATCATGGCAGCTGACCCCTGTGAGGAATGCCAGGACAAGGGCAGAAGAACGTTATAATGAGGTACATGGGCACACCAGAAGGATAATTGAAAGGACCTTTGGCCTCCTGAATGCCAGGTTCTGGTGCCTCCATCTGACAGGTGGATCCCTGTGCTACTCACCCAAGAAGGTCTGCCAGATAGTGGTGGCATGCTGCATGTTGCATAACCTGGCCCTCAGACCCCATGTCCCATTCCTGCAGGAGGAGGAGCCTAGAGATGCCTGTATGCCAGCTGTGGACCCTATGGACAGTGAGGATGATGAGGCAGAGAATGAGGGTGAGGACAACAGAACATCTGTGATCAGACAAGACTTCCAATGACACACAGGTAGGGCAGTGTTACTTCACATTTCAATGAAATTTGTTTGCATTTGTGTGGCAACAGCATGCTGATATTTCACACTTCTATGCCCACTTACTGTTCCCTCTGGCAATTCATTTTGCAGATGTTTGAGACCTCACATATACTCCTGGTGTGATCACTGCAGCCAGCTACAGGTCATTAATCTATGCTTATTTTCTGTACAGTTGATTTGCCATGTTTGTACCTGTTTCAATGAATACATGAAATACTCCAAACTTCTTTTTTTTCCAAGGGTATTTATTGAAGTGCTAAAATATTGAGGGGCAAGTATAATGGGATGGGGTGATGATGGAGGAAAGTCCAGGGTATTGTTCCAGTCTGTTTGTAGCACCGGTGCATTGTGTAAGGGGACATAGGAAGGGGAGCAATTTGCAGTTCAAGGTGGACAGGGTGACAGGGTGGGACACAAGGGTGACAATCAGGAGAGTATCATTTCCTGGTGGTGGTCTTGGTAAGTATCTCTGGTTTCTGTCTGGATCGCAGGGAACGTTTGTGTGTAATTCACCTTCTGCAGGGGAGGGTTGCTGGTGGCCTGTGAGTCCTGAGGCGGGGCCTCCTGCCTACTAGCGGCAGCAGAAGTGGAAGGCTGTTCAGATGTCTGGCTAGTGGCAGGGGCCCACTGGTGTGAGACTGCCTTCCTCATAATATTGGTCATGTCTGCCAGGACCCCTGCTATGGAGATCAGGGTGTTGTTGATGGCCTGCAAGTCCTCCCTGATCCCCTGGTACTGTCTCTCCTGCAGCTGCCTGTTCTCCTGCACATTGTCCAGGCTCTGGCCCATCGTGTCCTGGGAATGTTGATAAGCTCCCAGGATCTCTGCAAGTGCCTCCTGGAGAGTCAGTTCCTTGGGCCTGCCCTCACCCTGGTGCACAGCAGTCCTCCCAGTTTCCCTGTTGGCCTGTGCCTCTGTCCCCTGAACTGTGTGCCCACTGCCACTGACCCCATGTCCCTGATTGTCTTGGGTATGAGGTGTGGCCTGGGGTCCCTGTAGAGGTGGACACACAGCTGATTGACGTGTCCTGGGGACAGAGGTATGGGTACGCGGGGTGGGTGCTGTGCTGGTGTTTCTTGATGGGGGAGGCTCTGTGGTGATGTGTGACTGGGCCTGGGTAACCGGCTGTCCAGAGGTCCCTGATGGGCCAGGTAGATCATCCAGATCCTGAAGACCAGAGTTGCTGTCATCACTGTGGGCTTCTTCAGTTGGGGGACTGGATAGTGCTGGCACCTCCTCTCCACTGACATTGGCTGGTGTACCTGTAGGGATGTAAATGATGTGTTATGGTTTCTGTGTCTGATATATTGTGCATCTGTGGCCTGTCCTCTTTGGTTGGATTTGCCCTGGCAGCTTTCACTTGTGTACATTGGTGTATGGTGGGATAGTTAGTTCTCTATAGTGTGCATGCTTTAGTGTCCATGCAGGGGTGTGAGTGGTGTCCATGCATTGGTAGAGCATGCAGGGCTTGGCATTGGGATGAGTGAGATGTGATGGTGGGGTGTGTGGGAAGTGGTGGAGTGATGGGAGTGAGGGTGGGGGTATGTGATGGCATGCAGGTAGGGGGGTAGTAGTTGTAGAGAGTTGACTTACCAGAGTCCAGTCCTCCTCCTACTCCGGCCAGGCACTCAGGATGCAGGATTGCCAAAACTTGCTTGTCCCATGCTGTTTATTGTGGGGGAGAAGGTGGGGCTCCACCGCCAGTCCCCTGTACAGCAAGTTGGTGTCTTGCTGCAATGGAACGTACCTTCCCCGTAGGTTGTTCCACCTCTTCCTCATGTCATCCCTAGTGCTTGGGTGCTGTCCCACGGCATTGACCCCGTCCACCATTCTCCACCACAGCTCCATCTTCCTAGCTATCGATATCTGCTGCACCTGTGCTCCAAATAACTGTGGCTCTACCCTGACAATTTCCTCCACCATGACCCCTAGCTCCTCCTCTGTGAAACGGGATGTCTTTGTGGTGCCATGGGTGTTGTGTGAGGTGTGTTGGTGAGGGTGTGTTGGGTAATGTGTTGGGGTGTGTGATGTGGGGTACGTGAGTGGTCTATAGGTGTGAATAGTGTGTGGCTCTAGTTGTCTCAGTGGTCTTGGTGCACTCTGCTGGCAAGGGTTTGAAATGGTAAACGGTTGTGGGTAATGTTTGTGTGGGTTCTATAGTGGTGTGGGTGTGTGGTTGTGGTGTGTGTATAGGTGTCAGGTGTGTGTTATTTGAATTGTCCAATGTAGTGTTGTTTTGTATGTGGGTGTCCATTGTGAGCGCGGCGGTGTGTACCCCAAATGGTTTATCGCCATTGAATGTCCGCCATTGTGATTCGTGGGTCATAATGTGGTGGGCGTTGTTTTGTTGGCGTAATGGTGTGGGTTTTGATTCCGCCACTTTATCACTGACCTTTGGGCTGGCGGATTTGTGTGTGTGGCTGAATTCTATCGGATTGGTGTCTGTGTGTCATAATATGGTGAACGGATATCTGCCACCACAGCGGTAAGTTGGCGGCCATCAGTGTAGCGGAAAGCAGGATTTACCACCAATGTCATGATGAGGGCCATAGTAATCTTGAAATTTCCTATCATGCATACAGTCAATGCAGTTATGATAGTCATCGGGGGCAGGGTCGACAAGAACATATGTACGACTAGGGCATCATGGCTTAAGCTAGTGTTGGGACTGCAACCTAGTCTAGAAAGTTTTAGCCCAAAGCACTAAACATGGGTTTCTGTGAAGAATGCTGTGTTCACTGGTGGTAGTTTGCCATAAACTGCAAAGCCTTCCTGAAACAAAATACATTGAGTTTGTCAACAATAGTAGAAATACAGAATTAAAGTTGAGGCATACATACATTTAAACTGCCACAAATATTTAGTGAAAATAAGTATAATATTTAAGCATTAAAAAACACTAAGGGGGTTATTACAACTTTGGAGGAGGTGTTAATCCGTCCCAAATGTGACGGATATACCACCAGCCGTATTACGAGTTCCATAGGATATAATGGACTCGTAATAGGGCTGGTGGTATATCTGTCACTTTTGGGACAGATTAACACCTCCTCCAAAGTTGTAATAACCCCCTAAATATAGCAACAATTCATTAAGTTAATAAGTTGTGATTTAAAAAAAATAAAATAGAAGCAAAATCTTTCATGGAGTGCAACAGGACACTTATGAACCAGCGTTATCTCATGAGGCATGAGTTACCAGTTATTAGGTATGCTCTATGACTGCTCTCTGATAGTCTGTAGCTGGGGAAGAGATTTCTAACTCTTCCAAGTCAAGTTTAACGGAAGACCAGCACATAGGCACCCAATGCAGCTGGTCAATGATGGTAGAAGAGATGGTAAGTGTTAAAAATTGGGTGTTGGTTGAGGGGCTGAAGGCCCCACTCAAGCAACAACCACAATCTTTGCCAGGGTGAACCACAAAAGTCACTAAATTAACCTGTGCTTAATCCTCTGGTAACTTGATACAAAAGCAGTCAAGCAAAGTGTGAAGTATTTATGCAACATACATACAGTAGTAAAGTGAAAACACAACACAAGAAAAATCCCCAAATAATTTGGAAAATAGAAAAAATTGTAATGAAATAAATGACACCAAAACAAAAAGTGAAAAAAGTGCCAAAAAAATCAAAACACTAAAACATATCGGACATGGCCGCCCAGGAGCAGGGCAAAGTCACAAGTTAAGGAAGGCTGCAATGAAGAGTGGGTCAGATACATGAGGAAGACTGGGCTCGGTCTCAGTTAACCTTCAGACTTAGAAAAATGTAGGGGCATATTTACAAGAAAGTGGGGCATCGTTCCTGATGCGCCACTTTTCTAGGTTCACCCCTGCCCCACTTAACGACACCATGGTTGCACCATATTTACAATACAGTAGACCATGGCCGTTGCTAGGACAATAGCATAAAAAATGTTGACGCTATTGTGGCGTTTTGTTGCACTAGCATCAAAAAATGTTATGCTAGTGCAGCAGAGCACAAGGAGGCCCATTGATTAAAATGGATGCATCATTTTAACATCTGCTCTGAGCAGGCATTAAAAATGATGGAAAAGAGGGTGCAGTGAAGAGTAAATTTCACTGCACCATGTATTCGGCCTCCCTGTGTCAGGACACCCATTTTACATACATTATGCCTGGGTTTACAAAGTGGCACAATGCAAGCTTTGCTTCACTTTGTAAATACAGCACAGGAGAAAGGCCTCCTTAACACCACCATAGCAGAAAAAAGATTTATGCCAGGGTGGCTAAAGGTGGTGCTAGGGGCTTGTAAATATGTGCCGTAGAGTTCAGCAGGGCAAGGTAGCAGACTTTGTCGGAGGAACAGTTGTTTTCATCAGGGAGTGCTAAACAAGGTCTCAGTGAGGCTGTTGACATCTCTGGAGCTAGTTATGTCCCTGTAGCCCACACAAGAGGCCAGCCATCTAGACCTTGGAGTCAGTCTGGTAGTCCTGGGATCAAGCAACAATGTTGGCCTCTATCAGCACGGTACTCCTTTGGGGAGCAAGGTAGACCTTAACGTATTAGCTGCTGGGCCTCTTTTTGTCCAAAGAAGCTACCCAAGCCAAATTTGCATCAATTGTTTTCCAACATCCTGGGGATTCTAAAAGTACCCAGAGCTTATGGGTTCTCTTGGAGGAGACCAAGAAGTTAGCCAAAATACAGCTAAAATATGGGGTTTTTGTGAAAAATTGGGAAATGTGGTGCAGAAGAAAGCATCTGTTTTTTCCCTGCAAATGGGATCAATTAAGGGTGTTTGGTGCTAAAATCACCATCTTCCCAGCTTTCAGGAACAGGCAGACTTGAATCAGAAAACCAAACTTTCCAACACAGTTTTAACATTTTACTGAGACATACACCATTTTCACTATTTTTTGGGCATTCAGCCTTCCTTCCAGTTAGTGACAGACATGGGTGTGAAATCAGTGCTGGCTCCTGGACAGCTAAACATTTCTGAAACGTAGACACAATGCAGAATTCAGCAAGGGGTCATTTGTGCAGATCCTTCAAGGTTTTCCTGTAGAAAGTAACAGTTGAAATAAAAAAATATTGCAATTGGGTTGAAAAAAACTGCAATTTCTGTCTACGTTTTCTTCTGTAATTTTTCTATCTATGGCACATTTTTTACAGCAATATACTGTTATGTTTTCTGGACCCTTTGGTTGTGGAGATATATAGGGCTTGAAGGTTTATCAAGAACCCAAAGTTCAGGGATCTGAGGCAAGTCACAAACTTCCTTCCACCCAGAATTCCCCCATGTCTCTCGATAAAAATGGTACCCCACTTGTGTGGGTAGGCCTAGTGCCCCTGACAGGAAACTCCCCAAAACACAACGTGAACACATCAAGTTTTTTCAATGAAAACTGACACTTTTTTTGCAAAGTGCCTAGCTGTAGATTTTAGCCTCTAGGTCAGCCGGCAGCTACGGAAACCTAACAAACTCATACATTCTTTAAAACTAGATACCTAGAGGAATATATAATGGGGTGACTTGTGGGGCTCTCGCCAGGTTCTGTCATCCAGAATCATTTGCAAATCTCAAAATCTGTGTAAAAAGATATTTTCCTCACATTTAGCGATGAAAGGTTCTGGAATCTGAGGGGATCCACAAACGTCCTTGCACCAAGCATTTCCCCAAGCCTCCTGATAAAAATGGTACCTCACTTGTATGGGTAGGCCTAGTGCCCATGGCAGGAAATGCCCCAAAACGCTATGTGGACACATCACATTTTTCCAATGAAAAATTTTGGGTTTTTTCAAAGTGTCTAGCTGTGCTTTTTGGGCTCTAGCTCAGCCTGCACACAGGGAACCCTGGCAAACCTATACATTTTTTAAAGTTAGACACCTAGGGTAATCCAGAATGGGGTGACTTGTGGGGCTCTCAACAGGTTCTGTCACACAGAAACCTTTGCAAACCTCAAAATGTGTCTAAAAAACTAATTTTCTCCACAAACTTCCTTCCACCAAGCAATCCCCCAGGTCCCACTTGTGTAGATGAGCCAAATGCCAGCGACAGGGAAGGTCCCTAAATATATTGTTGCTATAATGATAACTAAGATGAGTGTACTAATTAGTCCTGGGATCGGGAATCATTTAGAGAAACCTATCAAATGCTGAAATTGCTGAAAAGTAGATGGCAAGGGGAGTCCAGGGAGGTATTGCTTGTGCAGATGTCTCAAAGTTTTTTTCCCTAGAGTGCCCTGCAAATGTAAAACATTGAATAAAAGCACTATTTTTCCTTGCATTTCTGTAATGTGAACTACAAGAATATGCAGGGATCCACAAACTGCTTACCACCTGGCGTTCACCAACTTGTCCCTATGAAAACACTACCCCTCTGGTGTGCCTGGGCTTAGTGCTCGTGACAGGAATGGATCACACAATGGCCAATTGTAGTCCTTACATAAGGGCTGCTGTTGACCCTGGGGTGATCCATTCCTGACTCAGGCATTAGGCACAGGTACGCAAGTGGGGTAGCATTTTTATCAGGACAAGTGCGGAAATGCTGGGTAGTAGGAATTTTGTGGATCCCTGAATATTCCTGAGTTTGCATGACAGAAATGCAAGGAAATATAGAGTTTTTATTCAACTTTTCACCTTTGTTGGGTATTCAGGGTAAGAAAACTTTGGGGAATCCACGGAAACCACAACTCCGAGGACTCCCCTGGGTATCTAGTTTTCATAAATGTCTGGGTTTGGTAGGTTTTCCTATACGACAACAGGCCCAGGACCAGAAACGCAGGTGTCCACCTTACAAAACCAGGTTGTTTCAGGTTAGATCATTTTGATGTCTCCACAATACAATTTGGGCACTTTCCTGTCGCAGCCCTATGTGCAGTAGGACTCAAATTGAGCATAAGGCCCAAAAATATATTCAACCCCGCAATCGAAGTGGGAGTCCACAGGTGTGCCCTAGAACAGGGCCTTAGAGTGCTTCTCATGCTCCCTTAGAAATAGTTTGACACACAAATTTGTTCGCTGCACAATTTGCTGAAGGAAGTCAACATCCAAAAAGAGATGGACGTAGTCAATTGGCAAAAAGATGGCCATATCTACTTTACATACAGCGTCACTAGTAAAAGGGGGAATTTGAGGCTGAACTGAATTGGGGGCTGCCAAGAGAGTACTCTGCCTTTGCTTGCCGCCGCACGCACCTGCTCTCTGGGTTGGACTAACTCAGTGTTGTCCCGCTGCACAGACCATGCTCGCAAAGGGACAGCATGGCTGTCCTCATTGTGTCCCTCAAAATCACTGGACGAGAAGTCATCAAATGGGACTCCTCTGACTGAAAAATCACTCCCAGAGTCTGCTCCATTGCCCTCTCCCTCAGATGCTGTCTCTGTATCTGCTGTCTCAGTGTCTGATCCTGCCTCAGAGCTGTCCTCCATAACCCCAGTTAGGGCTTATATATATGAGAGAGAGAGTGCTCTCCCTTTATAGTGACTCTCTAGCTCTATCTCTCTCTCTTTCTCTCTCTCTATATATATATATGTATTTCTGCTGTGTCGTTTTCCTGTAGGCGTGATCGTGGCCCCCAGGGAAACCACACATCTATAAAAAATATTGCCCCCATGGGGGTCAGCCCTGCTCACAAGCCACCCCCTGTCAATTTCATAAAAAAAAAAAAATATTTGTATTTGTAACCCCTGCAGAAAAAAATGCCCCTTGGGGGAGGGGTCAGCCCATTTTCAAAAGGGCCGACCCCATCAGAGTTAATCCCTGCCATCTAATGGGGTTTCCTGCCCATGGATCACAGCACGGCCGTGCTCCACGGCCAGGAAACCCTTTCAGGAAGGCCTAATTTGAAAGGGGTGAATCTCCCCATTCACTCAAGGCCTTCCTGCAAGCTGGGGAGGCCCTTTTGGGCCCATTTTCCCCCTGGAGTAGAAAGCGGCCTTAACTGGTGTTTCCTGCTCCTGTAGAGAAAACAAACTGTGACGTCAGCACACCTCGCGCTGTGCTGATGTCACAGATGGGCGGAGAGACACAGAAGCTCTTCTTTGTCTCCCCAGGGGTTTAAAATTGCACGGATGGATTTTTAAAACCCCTCCCTGGTGTCAGTTAATGGTCATGGCCCTCATGGCTGACACACTCACCAATAGGTTTAAGTAGCAGGGCAGTCCTATGGTAGTAGCAGCGTAGGACTCTGGGGAGCAAGGCAGACCTCAAGCAGCAGGGTAGCCCTCTGGCAAGCCTGAGACATTACTGGAGTGTGTGGTGTAATGAGTGCTCCAGGCTCACTGGTAGCCTTCAATTTACAGGTTCAGGGTACATGTAGTATCATATACTAGGCATTTACAAGTAAATTAAATGTGCCAATCAGGTGTAGGCCAATTTTACAATGTTTTAGGGAAAGAACATCAGAACTTTAGCAATGGTTAGCAGTAGTAAAGTGCACAGAGCTATAATGCTAACATAAACAAAATATTGAAAGCAGGAGGGGTGCAGGCAGAATTTGTCTCTTTTTCTGACAATGCTAATTGGCAAAGAGATCTCATATAACAACAACACTACTATCTGGAATGCTTACTGGCAGTCATCAGAAAAGGACCAGCACCCTCCCAGCCAGACCACGCCAGAAACCTCAGCATCATCCTTGACAGCAAGCTGACCATGAAATCCCAGGTCAACACAGTCTCCTCTGGCTGCTTCTAAACTCTGCGCAGGCTATGAAAATGTTTTCAAGTGCCTCCCCCTGAACACCATATGCACAGACACACAAGCCCGCATTATTAGCAAACTGGACTATGGCAATTCTCTCCACTCTGGGATTGTTGCACACATCCTCCAGAGACTACAGACCATTCAGAACGCTGCAGTCAGACTCTTTCTTGACCTTCCCCAATGGACTCACATGACACCTCACCTCAAGGAACTTTACTGGCTTCCAGAACAGAAGAGATGCCAATTCAAGCTGATAACCCATGCATACAAGGTCCTACACAACCTAGGGCCAGCCTACATCAGCCACCACCTGAACTTCCATCAAAATAAGAAAACTACACTCCTCCTCTGTTTTACTTGCCCACACCACCCACCTCAACATAAGCATGAGCGTAGGATGCTCTTTCTCCTACCTCACAGTGGAAACATAGAATGACTTCCCCCTGTAGTTCTAGACCTCCCTGTCTCTACCGGAATTCTTAAAAGCGACTGTGGCATTTGGGGGTAACCTATCAGATGATAAGCTGTGCTGTACAAATTGTCTAATTGATTGATTGCCCATCCCTTTACAAATCCTGGATCTGGCACACATATTTGTTTCAATTGATCTGCAGAGTGCAGTTATCTACTTCGCCTCTTCCTGGATCATGGAAACCATTTAGAGGTAGTGCAGTTGTGCGTGACTATGAAGTAAAAGTAGAATTGTTTAAAGTCTTGCATTATTCTGCATACAGACTGCTGGCTGTTTCCTCAGCTCAGAATTGTTGTTAGTGAATTGATTTATTGCTGTGGATAGTTCATAATTACTTTGATTATTTAAGTAAATTGCAAAAGTAATTCTTCTATATCATTTTCAGATTCCTGATGTTCAAACTCCCTGCATTGTCAACGCTTCACATGTCAAGCACAATGCCTGCTATCATTTTTTTAGCATATCAATTGCCTTGCTTGCTTTGAGCACTCAAGACTCATTGGACAGTAAGTGAAGAGGATCTAGGGGGTGTTGAGTGACAGCAGATGGGACAGGATTTAATTTGTTTTACAGCAGACCACCAGCTAAATCTTAAAATTCAACTACAAGATTTGTAACAACTTAAACTTTTAAATATGCCATTGGATCTCAAAAAATGGCAGCTGGCTTCAGACGTGACCTCCGATGGAGGAATATGTGATGGAACAACTAAGTCCTAAACAACTACTTGCCTAAACCACTACTGCTAAACAACTAAAAAGTCTCTACAAAGAAGTACTGAACAACTACTGTCTAAACAGCGATTTTGCCTGAATAACGATTGCCTGAACAACTAATTTTAAGGTAAGTTTTTCTTTTTCTTTTTTTGTATGGTTTATTAGTTGTTTAGAATTTATATATATATATATGTATATATATCAATTCTAAACAACTAATAAAACATTCTTCGTTGTAGAGACTTTTTAGATGTGTAGCAGTAGTGGTTGAGGCAAGTAGCTGTTTAGGACCCAGTTGGTCAGGATGTTTCCCCCAATGGAGTGCTAATGAATGATTTCTAGTGCACCAATTTCAACATCAAGGCTTTTTGTACAATTTAATAGCCATTTCAGGTACCTTCTCCGGAGCAGAGCAAGATACTAGTAATCCCATTGTTAGGTATTCAATTTTCCATTGGAAATTGGTGTGGCAAGCATCCGAATGTATCACCTGTATCGGTAGGTTGTGTAATTGGCTTGAGGTTGTTTAAAGTGGGACCTGAATAAAGTTGACATGACAAATACTGCATCCCCAGAGAGGAGAACTCATAGGCATGTAGTATCGCTAGATGTAGAAGAATGCACCAAGTCACAAAATGAGGAACACAAAGAAATATAAAGAACTCTTCACAGTTTCAATTCACTAGCTACATCTATTTCTTTAGAAGAGGTACTTTGAGGCCCAGATAGATTTAGGAGGGTCTAGCGCCATATATCACCACTTTAGCATCATTTCTTTGTACGCTAATGTGGCGGTATTATGCCAAAACGCCACGCCATATTTACAAAGTGGTGAAGTGCATGCATTGCGCCAATATGTAACCTCTTGCACCACATTATGCCTGCACCAGGCATAATGTATGCAATGGGGACGTTCCCCTGTTAGAGGGGGTGCAGAAAAATGGCGCAATGCATTCTAAAAGATTTCTTTGCATGATTTTTAGTGGCATTTTTAACACCTGCTCTGAGGAGGCACACCATTGTTTTCAATGGGTCTCAATGTGCTTTTAAGGGTTAGCGTCAACATTTCTGGTGCTAATCCTTCAAAGCACCAAAGTAGCATCAAAAATATTGATGCTAGTTCCCTAACTACCACCATGGTGCACCGTATGTTAAATACAGTGCATACATGGTAGTGTAAGTGGGGTGCTAAGGGGTGCAAGAAAAGTGGCACTGGAAAGGATGCTGCGCCACTTTTCTGAAATTCGGCCCTAAGTATGAAGTGTATGCCCGGAGAGAATAGGCTAGTACACATTTGTATTAGCACTAGTTGTACAGCATTAGCTTCTTAATACCAATAATAACAGTACTTCAAATTATCATTACATTATACTACATCAAGCAGAAGTCCAATTGCATGTGTTTTATGCTTCAAGATACGTGCATTCACATGGTTTGGCAAAACTAGGATACATTTTCTATTAAAGAACAATTATTCCAAGTTGGCCACCAATGTCCACACATGCGTCATGAAAGGTCTACACATGCCTCATGACCCTTGAATAGTTTAGATGTGTGTGGCCTTGCATTGTGCCCATTTTTAAATCGGTTTCTAACATGATGGATGATAATGTTAATATGGTAAGGAAGCAAACAGCCCGGAAACAAATACCAGCTGCTGGAGCCTCTTTAAAAAAATAAAAACAAAATTAAAATATGTTTTTATCTAGTCAGGGTTTTGAATTTAGATTATTCTCAATATAGGGTAAACTATCTCTTCCACAGAGAGACTCATTTTTTAAATGATATTTGGCAGTAATAAAATGACCATCATTGAAAACATTAGTTTAGAAAATGATTTCCACTTTCATGTTTTATGTAATAATATGATCTTTATTATTGTCATCAGAATACAGTTATTGTGATTCTTAAGTGAAAAAGATTGCTATTTCCTAATTGCATTAGTGATGGACTATAAAAAACGAACTCGTATATTTGCAGTAAAATACAAGCTTTAATACATATGTTACAAGATTAAAAGGTGTCATAGACACTTCTGTTTTTTCATTGTGCTTTATTGAATTGCTTCAACAGTTGCTGCCTTAGAAAACTGTTTTCATTAAAGATGCAGATTTCCCTGATGTACATAAAATGTATTTTGGTTCAGGGCCTAGCACCGGTCATGTACCCAGTTAATGGGCAAGGAGAAAGGAAACCACCTTAACTTGGTTAATATACAGACATGGGCCGATCATTTCAAGAATTATTTGCTTTTATCACTTAGATCTACACCTCCTGTGGATTCACCTCTGCCCTGAACTGCCACATGCACCCAACCCCTCCCCCTACCATTCAATAATTTGTGTCCCATTTGCTCTGGCACCATCCATTTTGATGGCCACTTGACTCAGCAGTTGACTGAGGTTGTTGACGAATGCTGACTTTCAAGCCTAAAGGTCTGAGTGTATAGTAATTAACAACTTTTCTAGAGGTTGATGACCATCAAAATTGGGTGCCCGAACTGGGCATTTTATTTATCTAGGAGTGCCAGTCTGCTTATCAAAAGTGGCTTTCTTTCCTGGTAGTCAATTTCAAGACCTGATCATTAACCATTTAAAGTTTGAAAATGGGTTGAAATTATTGAATTTCCAAACCTCTCAGTCTTCGCTTTGCCAGACAATCCATGCAACAGCCAGTCTGAGGGTTCAGTTTGGTTTCCAACGTATACACATGTTATATTTCTTGATCCAGGGTTCAATGCATGTGAGGTAGGTATACAACACATCTGTGGATCACTGTTGGTCTCCATAACTCATCTGCATGCAGCATGATAAGTCAAGGTGCATTTAGAGCAGTCCGTCACAGCAGACAGACTTAACAGGAGCAGAGGGAAATGTTCCCATTTCTGCAGCCCCCAGGAGGCATCAGGGAAGTGCCTGAAGAAGGGCGTCGGAACAATCAATTTCTGTTAGTCTTCAGTCTTCTAAGCAGATGTGGAGGCAGCAACAGCACATCTCCACAGAGAAAATGCATCCTATGAAGTCTGTGTAAACCTATCCAATAACACCCTATAGAGAATCCATTTTTCTGAGATCCCAGTATGGCAGGTTTGCCGGTACCGTTAATATTCATACCATATTCGGGAGAGTGCTTGAAGAATGGAACGAAAACCAGCAAGTTAAAATTCCGCTATCCTGATAAATACATGTTTGACGCTGAATTGTATACTCTTTTGTCCTTATTATAATGATGCATCTGTCACAGAGAAAGAAAAATAAGCAGGGATATTTATGTTAAAAAAGACAAATCCTTAGCCTAAAGATGTTTGTGAGACGCGCCCACCTATTGTATTGGCAGATGGATATGAATGTTGAATATGTAGAATGGATTGCATTTTTATGGCTGAAATAATCAAAAGTGCACAGTCCACTCCCTTTATCGTTCCGTTTCAGTGAGATTTTGTACGATTGTGATTTTACTTTCTATTGAACATTCAAAAAGTATGACACGAATGCAATTCTTTCTTGCCCTGTATATGACCTTGGGTTAACCTTCTAGGCCTCAGAAATCCTTTCAATTGATAGATTCGCCTATAGGTTGTCAGTACAATTAAAGGATTGGACTGCAGACCTAATTTCCACATGATAATATTTTAGTTTAAGGTAGAATTGCCCTTCAGGCCTAAGAATGATTATTTCCCGTATGCCATATCATTGCAGAGCATTGCATATAAAATCAGACAGTAGTTACATAATGTTTTTTCGAAAACTGGAAGCTCAAGCTAGAGATATGTAAATAGCTTTCCTCAAATGTATATGTAAGAGAAAATAAATCATTTATAGGAGTAGGTAGCACAGGATACATGAGGCAGAATAAAAACAGATAATGCAATAAAACAAGCTGTAAAACACACAAATATCACTGCAGTGGAACTGCACATTCAGGAGACTGAAATTGATGCAATTAAAAGTATTGGTTACAATATACATTGAAAATATAACTTTGCTAAAAAAAAAGGGAATGTCTTTGAATGTTTATTATATTTCTATGACAAAACAACCACCATCTAATGGAATAAACAACACATTTACCAAAAAGAACATTAACTTATATAGAAACAACACTGTGGCCCTCAGCACGAGTTTGGTGGTCTCAGGACTGCCATGTTGCTGGTGGCGGTCATACTGCCGACAGCCCGGCAGTGAAGACTTCCAAATTATAGCCATGGAGGTGTTCCCAACAGAACACATCCAAACTACTGCCAGTACCAGCCGTGCGGTCAGGGTGCCGCGGACGGCAGTGGGCACCTTCAGACCGGGGAGCTTGTTTCTGCTCGACATATTATGAGGCTGCACACCACCAGGGTTTGCCACACAGTCACACCGCCACCAAAACCCTGGCAGAAACCAACTCTGCAAAAGGAAACACTCAGTTTCAGGAACACAGACCTGCCCGGAGCCGCCATGGAACCTGAACTCGAAGCCCTCTCACTGCTCCTGCTTGCACAACGACTTCGGAACCATCGATGGTGACAACAACAACAACCGTAAGTACACACACCTAGAACACACTGGAGGGAAAGGCATTAGTACACATGCACACACAACACACACATCTGGGACGGCTTGTGACAGACACACACAGGTAACCACACACCCATATGAACACACACACACACCTACATACACACTTGCACACACATCCTACACACATGCACACCCAAACTACACACATCATGGCCAATGCACGTGTGCCATACACACACCAACCCGCACACACAACACCACCGACTCACACAGCAACATCACAACGGAAACTACACAAAAGCTTCACAAAGCACTCTCACTGCACACCTCCACAAGATAACACATACATACAACAATACATAACACCACAATACCAAGTAACACTATCACACTGCCATACAACAAACCATTTGACACACCACACACAATGCATGGGACATAGCCAACAGCACACACATGGATGCATACACAACAACCACACAAGGGCACACAATGCCACCATCACACATGCCAGTACAAACAATACACAATATGGCTACACACATGCATGTGCTAAACACAAACATATCCTACAGACAAAACACAGCAATGACAGTGGGACCAATGGCAGGGCCACACACTCACATGCAGCCCAATCACAACAAGTAGCACAGCCAACACACACACACATCTCACACACACAGACCAAAGCCCACAAACACTAAACAGCCATGTAGAAAGAAAGGCAGGACAAGTATGTTACCATCAATATCAACAGCAGGTTGGACCAGATATATTAAAATATTAAAAGATTTAAAATGAACTATATACAAAGAGAAGGCCATTGGCCAGTTCATAGTCATAGGTGCTCAAGGCACAAATGGTACCTCACTCTGCCCAAACTAGACCCCTGACTGCAAAATGAACTCTACAGAGTAGGGGCATCAAGGGGGCAGACAGGCACCTCAGGAATTGGGGGGTTTGGGCTTGGGCTTAGGAGAGAGGTCTATGGGCTTGGTAGGGTGTTCCTTGGGCTTGTGAGAAGGGTCCTTGGGCCTGGACTTGGGAGGGGCAGATCTCTTGGCGGGGTAAGGGCATGGGCAGTAGCAGGGGGGCAGGGGAGGCCTTGGAGGTCGAAGGGCTGGACATGGGCAGGGACACAGAATGCGTGGGGGTCTCACAGGGTAGGAGAGGGATAGTGAACATGGAAAACACCATGAGGAAATGCTTTTCAGACACACAGGGGAAGTCATGGCAAAAGGGTTTGGTGGTGGAGAGAGAGGAAGTGGTTGTCAGATGTGTAGGTGTGGATGTCTTGGGTGCAGGTGCATGCGTGGAATGCTTGTGGATGCAGGATGTCTGTTGGTTCGGTGAGTGCAGGCATTTAGGTGTTTTGGGAGGAGGAGGTGCAGGGAGATGCCGTGGTGGATGGGTGGCTGTCTGTTGGGGTGGTGTCTGCAGGTATGGTACATGTGCTGCATGTGGGGGTGTCCGTGGTTGTAGTTTGTACAAATATGGTGACTGGAGTGGATGTCTGCGGGCCTGCTATTGTGCTGACTGTGGGTAAGATGGAACTGGTGACTAGATCCATGCATGAAGGTGTGGTGGCTGCAGGTGTCTCTGGTGTAGTGTCTGTGTGGGAGGGGGTGGCAGGGAGTCAGTGCACGGAGTGGATGTTGGTGTGTCTGCAGGTGGGTGTTGCTTGTGTGCATGCCGGTGGTGGGTCTTGTGGTGCTTCTGTTTGTGTGAGCTACCCTGGTCTGTTGAGTTGGATGCATCCCTGTGTGTATGTGTGAATTGGATGGGTATGGGGAGAGGGGTCTGGGATTCGGAAGAGGTAGCTGGAGGGGGGACGGGAGACAAAGGGACACTGGCTGCCATCTGAGTGGGGACCACAGCCTGAAAGGATCTCTGTTGGCCAGCCATGGTACTGTGAATACCCTCCAGAAACACATTGCTCTGTTGGACCTGAGCTGCCAGTCCCTGGATGGCATTCACAATAGTCAACTGATCGACAGAGATGGACCTCAGGAGGTCAATAGCCTCTTCACTGAGGGCAGCAGGGCTGACTGGGACAGGGGCAGAGGTGCCTGCGGCGAAGGAGGCACCCACCCACCTGGGTAGGTGGGCAAGTGGGCACAGGCAACTAGGTGGAGAGCTATAGGGGGGATGGTGGTAGTAAGGAGGGGTGGTGGTCATAGATGAAGCTGAGGTGGTCCCCGATGGGTCCGCCACCACCAGGGAGTGTCCACTGGAGGAAGATTCTGAGGATAAGGTGTTCGATCATGTCTCCCCTGTGGCACTCCCTTTGCCCTCCGTCACACTGGGTCCCTCGTTGTCGCTGGTGCCACCTTCCTGGTTCCCATGGGCTGCTGCTTCCCCACTCGTCTGTGCCCCTTCTCTTTCACCAGGAGATGCTGATGTACACAATGAGAGAGAGAGGGAGGGAGGGAGAGAAAGCGAGAGAGAGAGAGAGAGAGAGAGAGAGAGAGAGAGAGAGAGAGAGATGGGGCACAATGGTTAACATACACCTACCATTGACACTGCTACACATGTACATATGTCACAACACTTATTATGGTCAGGTCACACCAATGCACTATTACCCACACCTTTTTGCCCAGTCTCACATCTGCAGCTATACCTAAGTATGAGTGCACTACTAAACTCATCCCCATGATGCCAACCTAAGGCCTCTAGCTGGCATTCCATGCCCTGGATGCAAGAGCAATACTATGCAGCTGACTAGACACAACACGTCAAGCCTCAACAGGCATAACACCTGATAAGTCCTTGTCCTCTGTAACATGTCCATTACAGTGATGACAACTCCACTCACAGACCACACAGCACCTACCTGTCATTTTACATGGCTACCTACTCAGCATAGTGCTGCCACTATGAAGGAGTACTCAGATGTAGCCTATACTAGTCAGACACCCAAACCATTCACATCTGATGTGTACAATGTGAATCTGTGGTATAGACATGTGAGTAGTTAGACCCCATCACAGAGCCAGAGCAGGTGACACACAACACATACATCACTACCCAGCATACTGCTAAGTGCATCTACAATGGCCCATGTACCACATGTAAAGCATCCAAACACATCCACTGAGTGCACTGTCCATCAAGAACAATCATACCGCTACATGGACCACTTTCAATGCCACCACACATGCAGGTATACCAATTGGACTACACACCATGACACACCATGACAACTAGAGCCTCACACACACCATTCCACAAATGGCAACACCTGTCACTGAGTCCAGACAACACACATCTCAGGGAGTATATATTTTCATGTGTTAGACCTGGCATTCTTGGTGTGGTCTCTCCTAACTTTTTGCCTCTGCTTCCTAGGTTGTTGCTGTGTGCTGAACTCTTTTTTTGCTGTTTGTGTTACTCTGGGCACTTTGCCACTGCTGAACACTGCTGAAGTGCAAGTGTTTCCTATGTGAAATTGTATGTGTAATTAGCTTCTCCATGATTGGCATATACAATGTACTAGTAAGTCCCTAGTAAAATGCACTAGAGGTGTCCAGGGCCTGTAAATCAATTGCTACTAGTGGGCCTCCAGTACTAGTTGTGCCACCTACGTAGCCCTCTAAACATGGCTCAGACCTGCCACTGTAGTATCTGTGTGTGCAGTTTTTAAACTGCTGATTCGACCTGGCAAGTGTACCCACTTGCCAGGCCCAAACCTTCCCTTTTCATACATGTAAGCACCCCCAAGCTAGGCCCAAGGTATCCCCATGGGCAGGGTACATTGTATGTTAAAAGTAGGACATATACTTGTGTCTTTTTACATGTCCTAACAGTGAACTACCGCCAAATGCTATTTTCACTGTTGCAAGGCCTATCTCTCCCCATGGGGGCTGAATTTAAATATCCTTAAAGTGCAGTTTCCCTTTGAGAGCAGAGGAAATGTAGAGTTTGGGGTCTCTGAACTCACAATTTAAAAACACATCTGTTAGTGAAGTTGTTTTTTATATTGTTAGTTTGAAAATGCCACGTTTAGAAAGTAGGCAGTTTTTTGCCTAAACCATTCTGTGTGCCTGTTTGTAGTTTCCCTGTCTGGGGAGACTGACAGTTGGGCTGATTCTGAATCTCCTCTAGACAATGACACAAAGGGAGCTGGGGTATAGCCTGTATCTCATGATGAGCCATCCGGGGTGGAGTGGAGTGAGGAGTGGTCACTTACACCTGAATGTGCTGTGCCTGCCCTCACACAATGCAGTTGACAACCCCTGGTGTGTGTCTGGGGCCTGGCCTTGGCAAGGCAGGATCCTGTACACTACAGAGACTTTTCTTAGAAGTTTGCCTACTTCAAAGGCAGAGAGGGGTAAATGTAGTGGACCCAAAACCCCAGATTTTTAGATCACTTCTGGATTCAAGAGGAACCTCTGCCAAGGAGAAGAGCTGAAGAGCTGAGGAAAAGTGCTGCCCCTGCCTGTGACTGTGCTTTGTTGGGCTATCGTGCAGTTTCTGAATCTGGCTGTGGAAGGGGACAAATACTGGACTTTGTTGTGCATTCCTGCTTGTGAAGAATCTCCCATGGTTGTTGTGCGTTCCTGCTGGTGAAGAATCTCCCACGGCTTGGACTGAATCTGTGTCAGAGTCACCAGATCCTCGGGGTCTGCGCACGTTCCCAACACGTCCACCACTGAACAGCTCCAAGACTCTGATAGATAAATCACAGAGTCTAAGAGAGTTCAAGAGGGGAAAAGGGGATTAGGAAGGGAAACAGCTGGGAAGGAGACCTGTAGTAAGAAAAAGGTTAGAACACACAATATGAAAATTATGGGGGTCATTACATCCCTGGCGGACGGTGTTAAAGATGCGGTAATACCGCAAACAGTCAGACGGACAAAAAAAGGGAATTATGACCCTGGCGGAAACCGCCAACAAAGACAGCCACTTTAACACTTCGCCCGCCACGGTGGTACAGACAAGCAGCGCAGAGGTCACCGCCAACAGACAGGCGGAAGACAATGTACCGCCCACAGTATCACAACAGGCCAATCCGCCACCTGTTCCGTGGTGGATTCACCGTGGATAAAAACACGGCGGAAACAGCTATTGCTATGGGAAGACACTCACCTTCTACACATCCCACGAGGAACGACGATTCCATGGACCCGGAACTCCAAATACTACCTGCCCTTGTCTTTCTGCTCCTTCCCGACCAACAGCGACGTAGGCGCAGAAGATACCGGTGAGTACAGCACCTACGACATGGGGGAGGAGGGAGGCAAAAGTTAGGGGGACACCCACCAAACATCCCCACCCTCGCATATTACAACATACATACCAATGCAGTCACAAAAATCGCAGTAACAACCCACAATTCCCCCAGAAGAATGCAAAGACAATGCGAATTTCTGTCAAACTTTGTAAGTGCCGATATACATGTCATACAAAAATATACAAATATATGTATTATAAAATCACTCTTATTTACATATATACAATCCGAGAAGTAGTGCAGATATGTACACAACAATGTCCGTGCACAAACAGTCCAAAAATGCATGGGCGAGGCCCACAATAGATACCTGACCAAAATCGGAGAGAACACTGCCAGTGCATCAGATAGAAACACTACAGGCACCTCAGGGGGAAGGGAAGGGGGGGCACCTCAGCCACATGAATGCAAAGCCAGATCCACGACGGGGCTCCATGCCCATTGATGTATCCTGGGGAGTGCAAAGCCACAGTCTCTCAAGTCTCTATAGAGGGTGGGTTGGCCACTGTTTAATCCTGGGGAGTGCAAAGCCACAGTCTCTCAAGTCTCTACAGTGGGTGGGTTTCCCACTGTCACATCCTGGGGAGTGTAAAGCCACAGTCTCTCAAGTTGATGCAGGTCCATACTGGTACTAGGGGGTGACTGGTGCCCAGACTGGATGAGTCTCCCCGTGAAAGGTAGTGTCCTGTCACTGTCCCAGCTGCACATGGGATAAGGATGCCTGATGTGGTGGGCCATTCATTCCTACCCGGTGCATTGCCCTGTTCAGCGGTGCTTTGACATGGCGGTCTTTGCCCTCTTCAGCGGTGCTATGACATGGCGGTCTCTGCCCTCTTCAGCGGTGCTATGACATGGCGGTCTCTGCCCTGTTCAGCGGTGCTTGGACATGGCGGTCCAGGACTGTTCAGCGGTGCTATGACATGGCGGTCTTTGCCCTCTTCAGCGGTGCTATGACATGGCGGTCTTTGCCCTGTTCAGCGGTGCTATGACATGGCGGTCTTTGCCCTGTTCAGCGGTGCTTTGACATGGCGGTCTTTGCCCTGTTCAGCGGTGCTTTGACATGGCGGTTTAGGACTGTTAGGCGGTGCTATGACATGGCGGTCTTTGCCCTCTTCAGCGGTGCTATGACATGGCGGTCTTTGCCCTGTTCAGCGGTGGTTTGACATGGCGGTCTTTGTCCTCTTCAGCGGTGCTATGACATGGCGGTTCTGGTACGGACATTGGTGTGTGGCATGACGATTTCCACATTGGACATTGGTGTGTGGCATGACGATCTCCATACTGGACATTGGTGTGTGGCATGACGATTTCCACAGTGGAAATTGGTGTGTGGCATGACGATTTCCACACTGGACATTGGTGTGTGGCATGACGTTCCATCATTGCCCAGCAGGGCTGTGGCATCATGGCCCCGCCTGGGCTGTGACTCCGGCGGTGCTCTCTGGACCAGTGATGATACTTGTGCCCTCCTGGGCTGTGACTCTGGCGGTGGTCTCTGGACCAGTGACGATACTTGTGCCCTCCTGGGCTGTGACTCTGGCGGTGGTCTCTGGACCAGTGACGATACTTGAGCCCTCCTGGGCTGTGACTCTGGCGGTGGTCTCTGGACCAGTGACGATACTTGAGCCCTCCTGGGCTGTGACTCTGGCGGTGGTCTCTGGACCAGTGACGATACTTGTGCCCTCCTGGGCTGTGACTCTGGCGGTGGTCTCTGGACCAGTGACGATACTTGAGCCCTCCTGGGCTGTGACTCTGGCGGTGCTCTCTGGACCAGTGACGATACTTGAGCCCTCCTGGGCTGTGACTCTGGCGGTGCTCTCTGGACCAGTGACGATACTTGAGCCCTCCTGGGCTGTGACTCTGGCGGTGGTCTATGGACCAGTGACGATACTTGTGCCCTCCTGGGCTGTGACTCTGGCGGTGGTCTCTAAACCAGTGACGATACTTGGGCCCTCCTGGGCTGTGACTTTGGCGGTGCTCTCTGGACCAGTGACGATACTTGAGCCCTCCTGGGCTGTGACTCTGGCGGTGCTCTCTGGACCAGTGACAACGGTGCTGGCGGTTGTGTCTGGACTGCCGGAAATGATGGCGCACTTCTCCGCCGTGACACTCACAACAGGCTGGGCACACTTCCTCTGGACCTTCCCCACCTTTTTTGGAGTTACAGCTGACTCACCAATCGCCTTCGATCCCATTTCACTTGTTGTCCCACCAGGAGTCTTGACACGGTCCCGTCGTCCACTCTCCAATTTCGGAGCCTTTACAGGGGGTGGGCTGCCAGTGCCTTGGCTCCGGGTCCTACTGCCTGCCCTGGTGGCCGGTGCACTCCAAAAACCTTGAACAGGCACCACTGGTACTGGAGGCTTTTTGGCTGAGGCGCTACGACGGGACTGATGAATTGAGGGGGGGGGGGGCACAAAGGTCAATTTGACAGAGGGACAGTTTCTGACGAACACCGGGATGGGTAGCTGGAGGGGGTCTGGGAGTGGAGGAAGAGGAGGTGGTTGTAGGAGGTGTCACTTTAGCTGTTTTGGGTGCAGGTGCAGGTACTGGAGGATGCCGTGAGGTGGATGGATGTTTGGTGAGTGATTGCCGGCGTTTGGGTACTTTGGGAGGGGGCATCACAGACACACTGGGAGAGGACACAGGGGACGTGTAAATGGCAGTGGAGGTGGTGAGTGCAGGTGAGCGGCGTGTGGTGCTGGGTGTCCTGGTGCGAGTTCTAGTGCCTGTAGATGTGGTGCATGCAGGTGTGTGTGTAGACGAGACTGGGAGGGAGGAGGGAGAAGAGGAGGAGGGGGACACAGTGGAGACAGTGGATGTTGCTGTGTCTGTATGGGTGTGATGCTTGTGTGAGTGCCTGTGGTGTGTGTGGTGCCTATGTTTGCTTGAGCTACTTGTGTGTGTGTTGACTTGTCTGCATGCTGGTCTGTAGGTGTGCTTGGGATGGGCTGGGATACAGGGGATTGGGTCTGGGTGGAGGAAGTTGGAGGGGGGAGGCTGGACACAGGGACAATTGCTGCCATCAGTGCTAAGTCCAGAGATTGCAGGGTTCGCTGAAGGGCAGCCTGACCAGAATGAATGCCCTCCAGGAATGCATTACCGTGTTGCAACGCCCTTTCTACACCCTGGATGGCATTCACAATGGTAGACTGCCCAACAGTGAGTGGCCTGAGGAGGTCAATGGCCTCCTCACTGAGGGCAGCAGGGGTGACTAGGGCAGGGCCTGAGGTGCCTGGGGCGAAGGTGATGCCCACCCTCCTGGGTGAGCGGGCACGGGGCGAACGTTGAGGGGCTGCTGGGAGGGCAGTGCTGGTAGGGGGGGTGGCGGCTGTACCTGTAGAAGTGGGGCGCACAGATGGTGCCGCCACCACAGGGGAGCTCACATCGGCGGACGAGTCTGTGTCGCTGGTTAGTGATCCGGTGGCCGACGTGAAGCTCCCCTCGCCCTCCGTCCCACTGGTGTATTCAGACTCTTTGGTGTGGCCCTCCATGGCCATGTGGGATGCAGCTCCCTCGTGCTCCGGTGCCACTGTACCTCCGCCTGTTGATGCTGATGTACAAAAGGACAGGGAGATCAGGAAAAGGGGAGGAGACAGAAGAAAGAGAGTTTTAGTGCTTGGCATACCGCTACCGTTGGCGGACAAGACAGATGCAGCAGCCCCATGCACAACGCCGCGCTCCTGCCCTCTGCACATGCAATTTCATGGATATGGCCTACATGGCAATGTTTGAAATCTGCGCACATGGGTGCCACAGGGGCAACTATACCTCAACTTGCTAATTTTCTGAGGTGGGGTAGAGTGCCACATGGCCTACATTATGGAGGGGCCTTGCCTAACTAACTCGCCCTGGCCTAGGGACACCCACAGCCCACCTCCCCCACCCAGACACCTCCACTGCACGCAAAGTCAGCAGAATGAGGTTGTACTCACCCCCTTGTGTCTGCTGTGATGTCCTTAAGTGCCCATCCAACTCCGGGTAGGCCACCGCCAGGATCCGGAACATCAGGGGGGTCATGGTACGACGGGCACCCCTCCCACGTTGGGAGGCCATCCCCAGCTGAGCCTCCGCCGTCTTCTTGCTGCAGCGGCGAATGTCCTCCCATCTCTTCCGGCAGTGGGTGCCCCGTCTCTGGTGGGCCCCCAGGGTCCAGACCTCCTTGGCGATGGCATGCCAAATGTCCCTCTTCTGGTGGGCGCTGACCTACATGACATGCACAAGGGAAGAGGAATAGTCATTACCAATTGCACCATCAATTTGTGTGGCCCCCTCCATACTCTGACCATGTGGCCCATTTATTCCCATGCTTTACTGTAGTATGACTTCTGCCCCCTTCCCTCTTCCACCCAGCCCTGTCCACCCAGGCCTAGCCCTTACAACGTGCTCCCTGTGTACTAACCTGTTGGTCTGGAGGACCGTAGAGTAGCGTGTACTGGGGGAGGACCCCATCCACAAGTTTCTCCAACTCCTGTGCAGTGAAGGCAGGGGCCCTTTCCCCAGACGCAGCAGCCATCGTTGCTTCCAGACCGAGGTCACAGCAGCACTAGCAGTGTAGGTCCACTCCTGTCGAAGGTCAGGTATCTAGTGATTGAAGAGATAGAAAATGGTGGTGATGTCCGCGGCGGTGACGTCCGCGGCGGGCGCATCATCACCGCCGGCGCACCTGTTCATTGGCTCCTGGGACCCATAGGGTCCAATGTTAACCAATGCAGCATTGCGCCGCGCTCTACGACCGCCTACCGCGACGGTGTGCAACGCCAGCGCTGTTACCCCACAATCCCATTGTCCCACTTTAGAGGTCAGGCAGCCGCCATTTCAGGTGCCCACATGGATTCACTTTCAACTGCGTCACACATACTGAGGCCTACACTCAACACACATAAAGGAAGGGTTTATTGTCTGGTGTAGTCTTGTGTGTGACTGTGGGTACATACCTGGAGGAATAGTGACTGTTTTTTCGCTGTTGCCCTTCGTAGGCACTGTCAGCTGGGACATATGAGAAGATGGCAGAATCCGCCGGTGTACCGACCGCTGGTGGACCTGTTGACAATGGAGGAGCGACATTTAATCGTGACCTACAGGTTTGACCGTGCCACAATCCAGGAACTGTGTACCCGGTTGGAGCCAGAGCTGATGTCACCAATCCGCCATCCGATTGGAATCCCCCCTGACGTGCAGGTGCTGTCAGTGCTCCATTTCCTTGCAAGTGGGTCATTTCAGACAACAGTGGCCATGGCATCAGGGATGTCCCAACCTATGTTTTCCAACGTGTTGTCCAGAGTGTTGTCTGCCCTGCTGAAACACGTAAGTAGATACATCATTTTCCCTGAGGTGGAAGATTTGCCTACAGTGAAAGGTGACTTCTATGCCCTTGGACATATCCCCAACGTCATAGGTGCCATTGATGGGACCCATGTAGCTCTGGTCCCCCCCGCAGGATTGAACAGGTGTACAGGAACAGGAAGAGTTATCATTCGATGAATGTCCAGATGGTCTGTTTGGCAGACCAGTACATCTCGCAGGTAAATGCTATGTTCCCTGGGTCAGTGCATGACACCTACATCCTGCAGAATAGCAGCATCCCGTGTGTGATGGGTCAACTCCAGAGGCACCGTGTGTGGCTATTAGGGGACTCTGGTTACCCCAACCTGTCCTGGCTACTGACCCCAGTGAGGAATCCCAGGACCAGGGCAGAGGAACGCTACAATGAGGCCCATGGGCGGACTAGGAGGGTTATCGAGCGCACCTTCGGACTTCTTAAGGCCAGGTTCAGGTGCCTCCATATGACAGGTGGATCCCTATTCTACTCACCGAAGAAGGTGTGCAACATCATCATCGCCTGATCCATGCTCCATAACTTGGCATTGCGACGCCAGGTGCCTTTTCTGCAGGAGGATGATCCAGATGACGGTGTTGTAGCAGCTGTGGAGTCTGTGGAGCCTGTGGACAGTGATGAGGATGAAGCTGAGGAAGACGAAAACGACAACAGGGAGTCTGTCATACAGCAATATTTCCTGTGACACACAGTTGAGAACTTTTTCTTTTTTACCATTATATTGACTTTCACACATCTACCTCTATCCTGTACCTCCATTTCACTCACTATTTGTTAACTGAGTTGTCCCCTTCCATTTCAGTTTCACAAATGTGATAACCTACGTGTCAACTGTTTGCATCCTTGAAGGACTTGTGATGTGTGACATAGGTATGTTAGCCTTCCAATGGGTAACCCATTATGAAACTGTAATTGATAATACAGATTTACAAATCATAGACTGACTCCATTTTTTTAGGTGTTTCAAGGGTGTTTATTTAAGTGCAAAAAAATGAAGGGGGGTTGTAAAATGGTGATGGGTGATGGTGGAGGAATGTCCATGGCAGAGTCCAGTCTATTAGTCTCACAGGTACATTGCACATCTGGGCATTGGAAGTGGAGCTGGGGCAGTTCCGATTTGGGCAGGGTAACAAAGTGGGACAGTGGGAGGACAATCAGGGTGGTCTTATATCCTGGCGGGGGTCTTGACATCTTGCTCTGTCCTGTTCCCGGATCTCAGGGCCCGCTTGCGTGGTGGTTGTCCGTCTGCAGGGGGTGGGGTGCTGGTGTGGTGGTTCTGTGGCGGGGCGTCCTGTCCACTAGCGCCGGCGGACGTGGTGGGCAGTTCGTCGCCCTGGCTAGTGTCAGGGGCCCCTTGGAGTGCCACAGTGTCCCTCAAGGTCTTTTGAATGTCCGTCAGCACCCCTACGATGGTGCCCAGGGCGGAGCCGATGGTCATGAGCTCCTCCCTGAACCCCAAATATTGTTCCTCCTCCAGACGCAGGGTCACCTGCAACTTGTCCAGGACCGTGGCCATCGTCTCCTGGGAGTGGTGGTATGCTCCCATGATGGAGGAGAGGGCCTTGTTGAAAGTGGGTTCCCTTGGCCTGTCCTCCCTCTGTCGCACAGCAGCCCTCCCAGTTCCCCTATGTTCCTGGGCCTCCGTCCCCTGGACCGTGTGCCCACTACCACTGCCCCCAGGTCCCTGTTGCTGTTGGGGTGGTGGGTTAGCCTGGGTGCCCTGTAGTGGTGGACACACCGCTGATTGACCTGTCCTGGGTAGGGAGGTTTGGGCCCGCTGGGTGGGTGCTGTGCTGGTGTTACCAGAGGGTGGAAGCTCGGTGTTGGGCTGTGGCTGTGCAAGGGGAACCGACTGTCCTGAGGCCCACGATGGTCCGGGCTGGACATCAAGATCCAGTGGGGCAGAGCTGCTGTTGTCACTGTGGGCCTCTTCTGGGGGTGGAGTGGTGTTGTCTGGACCCTCTGGTGTGGTGACGTTCCTTCGGGTTCCTGCGGGGGTATAAGTACATGATTATTGCATGTGTGTGTTTCATGGTGTGCAATGGTTGGGTGTGCGTGAACCCCAGTGCAGGCATTCCTGTGGGGGTCTTGTGTGCTGATGGTTGGGGGGTGTTCTGGGTCTGTGCAGTGGGCATGCTTTGGTGATGGGTGTCCATGCTTAGTTATGTCATGCAGGGCTTGGGGTTGGGATGGGTGGTTGGTGTCATGGGTAGATAGGTGAGGATTTGGGGTGATAGGGGAGGGTGTGATGGTGGGGGTGTGTGATATCATGCAGGTAGGGTGGGGGTTATGATAGTTAAGATTTGACTTACCAGTGTCCGTTCCTCCAACGACTCCTCCGAGGCCCTCAGGATGCAAGATGGACAAGACTTGCTCCTCCCATGTTGTTAGTTGAGGGGGAGGAGGTGGTGGTCCGCCGCCAGTCCGCTGTACCGCGATGTGGTGCCTGGATACCGTTGAACGCCCCTTCCCCCGTAGGTCGTTCCACCTCTTCCTGATGTCCTCCCTATTTCTTGGGTGCTGTCCCACAGCGTTGACCCTGTCGACTATTCTTTGCCATAGCTCCATCTTCCTGGCTATTGATGTGTGCTGTACCTGTGAGCCAAATAGCTGTGGCTCTACCCGGATGATTTACCAGGTCCAGTTATCCCTTATTAGTGTAGAAGAGGTGTCTAGCAGCTTAGGCTGATAGAAAAAGGTAGCTTAGCAGAGCAGCTTAGGCTGAACTAGGAGACATGCAAAGCTCCCACTATACCACTGGTGTCATATGCACAATATCATAAGAAAACACAATACACCGTTATACTAAAAATAAAGGTACTTTATTTTTATGACAATATGCCAAAAGTATCTCAGTGAGTATCCTCAGTATGAGGATAGCAAATATACACAAGATATATGTACACAATACCAAAAATATGCAGTAATAGCAATAGAAAACAGTGCAAGCAATGTATAGTCACAATAGGTTGCATTGAGAGTACATAGGTATAGGGGCAACACAAACCATATACTCCAAAAGTGGAATGCGAATAACGTATGGACCCCAAACCTATATGAGCTTGTAGAGGGTCACTGGGACTGTAAGAAAACAGTGAGGGTTAGAAAAATAGCCCACCCCAAGACCCTGAAAAGTAGGTGTAAAGTGCACCTAAGTTCCCCAGAGAGCACAGAAGTTGTGATAGGGGAATTCTGCAAGGAAGACCAACACCAGCAATGCAACAACGATGGATTCCCGGACAAGAGTACCTGTGGAACAAGGGGACCAAGTCCAAGAGTCACGATCATGTCGGGAGTGGGCAGATGCCCAGGAAATGCCAGCTGAGGATGCAAAGAAGCTGCCACTGGATGGTAGAAGCTGTGGATTCTGCAAGAACGAAGAGGACTAGGAACTTCCCCTTTGGAGGATGGATGTCCCACTTCGTGAAGAAGCTTGCAGAGGTATTCGCACGTAGAAAGACCGCAAACAAGCCTTGCTAGCTGCAAGGGTTGCAGTTAAGGTTTTTGGATGCTGCTGTGGGCTAGGAGGGACCAGGATCTCACCAATTGCGTGAGAAGACAGAGGGAGCACCCAGTAAGACAAGGAGCCCACTCAGAAGCAGGCAGCACCCGCAGAAGTGCCGGAACAGGCACTACAAAGAAGAGTGAACCGGAGCTCACCCGAAGTCACAAAAGAAGGTCCCACGACGCCGGAGGACAACTCAGGAGGTCATGCACTGGAGGTTAGAGTGTCGGGGACCCAGGCTTGGCTGTGCACAAAGGAAATCCTGGAAGAGTGCACAGGAGCCGGAGCAGCTGCAACTCACGCGGTACCCAGCAATGCAGTCTAGAGTGGTGAGGCAAGGACTTACCTCCAACAAACTTGGACTGAAGAGTCACTGGACTGTGGGAGTCACTTGGACAGAGTTGCTGAGTTCCAAGGACCACGCTCGTCGTGCTGAGAGGGGACCCAGAGGACCGGTGATGCAGTCTTTTGTTGCCTGCGGTTGCAGGGGGAAGATTCCGTCGACCCACGGGAGATTTCTTCGTAGCTTCTAGTGCAGAGAGGAGGCAGACTACCCCCACAGCATGCACCACCAGGAAAACAGTCGAGAAGGCGGCAGGATCGGCGATACAAGGTTGCAGTAGTCTTCTTTGCTACTTTGTTGCGGTTTTGCAGGCTTCCAGCGCAGTCAGCGGTCGATTCCTTGGCAGAAGGTGAGGAGAGAGATGCAGAGGAACTCTGATGAGCTCTTGCATTCGTTATCTAAAGAATTCCCCAAAGCAGAGACCCTAAATAGCCAGAAAAGGAGGTATGGCTGCTTAGGAGGGAGGATAGGCTAGCAACAAAGGTAAGAGCCTATCAGAAGGAGTCTCTGACATCACCTGCTGGCCCTGGCCACTCACAGCAGCCCAGTGTGCCAGCAGCACCTCTGTTTCCAAGATGGCAGAGGTCTGGAGCACACTGGAGGAGCTCTGGGCACCTCCCAGAGGAGGTGCAGGTCAGGGGAGTGGTCACTCCCCTTTACTTTGTCCAGTTTTGCGCCAGAGCAGGGCTGGGGGATCCCTGAACCGGTGTAGGCTGGCTTATGCAGAGATGGGCACCATCTGTGCCCATCAAAGCATTTCCAGAGGCTGGGGGAGGCTACTCCTCCCCAGCCCTGACACATTTTCCAAAGGGAGAGGGTGTAACACCCTCTCTCTGAGGAAGTCCTTTGTTCTGCCTTCCTGGGCCAGGCCTGGCTGGACCCCAGGAGGGCAGAAACCTGTCTGAGGGGTTGGCAGCAGCAGCAGCTGCAGAGAAACCCCGGGAAAGGTAGTTTGGCAGTACCCGGGTCTGTGCTAGAGACCTGGGGGATCATGGGATTGTCTCCCCAATGCCAGGATGGCATTGAGGTGACAATTCCATGATCTTAGACATGTTACATGGCCATGTTCGGAGTTACCATTGTGAAGCTATACATAGGTAGTGACTTATGTATAGTGCACGCGTGTAATGGTGTCCCCGCACTCACAAAGTCCGGGGAATTTGCCCTGAACAATGTGGGGGCACCTTGGCTAGTGCCAGGGTGCCCACACACTAAGTAACTTAGCACCCAACCTTTACCAGGTAAAGGTTAGACATATAGGTGACTTATGAGTTACTTAAGTGCAGTGGTAAATGGCTGTGAAATAACGTGGACGTTATTTCACTCAGGCTGCAGTGGCAGGCCTGTGTAAGAATTGTCAGAGCTCCCTATGGGTGGCAAAAGAAATGCTGCAGCCCATAGGGATCTCCTGGAACCCCAATACCCTGGGTACCTCAGTACCATATACTAGGGAATTATAAGGGTGTTCCGGTATGCCAATGTAAATTGGTGAAATTGGTCACTAGCCTGTTAGTGACAATTTGGAAAGAAATGATAGAGCATAACCACTGAGGTTCTGGTTAGCAGAGCCTCAGTGAGACAGTTAGTCATCACACAGGTAACACATACAGGGCACACTTATGAGCACTGGGGCCCTGGCTGGCAGGGTCCCAGTGACACATACAACTAAAACAACATATATACAGTGAAATATGGGGGTAACATGCCAGGCAAGATGGTACTTTCCTAAACAACCCCCCCCCCAAACGAAGGATGATAAGACTAGCCATGACCTGATGAGTCTTCAGTGTCTAAGTGGAAATATCTGGAGAGTCCATCTGCATTGGAGTGGGTACTCCCAGGTTTATGTTCCACTGTATAGTCCATTCCCTGTAGAGATATGGACCACCTCAACAATTTAGGGTTTTCACCATTCATTTGTTTTAGCCAAAGTAGAGGTTTGTGGTCTGTCTGAACAATGAAGTGAGTGCCAAACAGGTATGGCCTCAACTTCTTCAGTGCCCAGACCACAGCAAAGGCCTCCCTCTCTATGGCAGACCAATGCTTTTCTCTAGGGGTCAACCTACTGCCGATAAAAGCAACAGGTTGATCCTGGCCCTGAGAATTAAGTTGTGATAAGACTGCCCCTACCCCTAATTCATATGCATCAGTTTGGACAATGAATTTTTGGGAGTAACAGGGGCTTTTCAGGACAGGTGCAGAGCACATGGCCTGCTTCAGCTCCTCAAAAGCTTTTTGACAGTTAGCTGTCCACAATACCTTTTTAGGCATTTTCTTTGAAGTGAGGTCATTAAGAAGGGCTGCTATGGAGCCATAGGGCCAGATGTAGGTACAAAGCAAATTGCGACTTGCAATTTGCGAGTCCGAGCGACTCGCAAATTGCAACTCGCAATTTGCTATGCAGAACGGTGTCTCAGACACCGTCTGCGAGTCGCTATGGGGTCGCAAAGACCCACCTCATTAATATTAATGAGGTGGGTCGCAAATTGCGGCCCCATAGCGACTATGGGCACTCACTGACATGGAGGCCTGCTGTAGTCAGCAGACCTCCATGTCCGTGACTGCTTGCTAATAAAGCAGTTTTTTTTTTCAAGTGTAGCCCGTTTTCCTTAAAGGAAAACGAGCTGCACTTAAAAAAAAAATCCGAAACCTTTTGTTTCGGTATTTTTTCAGGGCAGGTAGTGGTCCCTTGGACCACTACCTGCCCTCAAAAAATATTTTGGGGTCCATTCACAAAGGGGAAGGGGTCCCATGGGGACCCCTTCCAATTTGCGAGTGGGTTACCATCCACTTCAAGTGGATGGTAACTGCGACTCCATTTGCGACCGCATACGTGGTCGCAAATGGAATTGCATACCACTGCGAGCCGCAAATAGGAAGGGAACACCCCTTCCTATTTGCGAGTCGGAAATGCATTTTGCGAGTCGGTCCCGACTCGCAAAATGCATTTCTGCATAGGAAACTCCGGTTTGCGACTCGCAAACTGGTTCCTACATCTGGCCCATAGTTCTTTATGAACCTCCTGTAGTACCCAGTGAGGCCTAAGAAGGCTCTCACCTGAGTCTGAGTTGTAGGGGGAACCCAATCTATGATAGTTTGGATTTTCCACTGAAGTGGTGCAATCTGTTCTCCACCTACCAGGTGTCCCAGATAAACCACTTTCCCCTTCCCTATCTGGCACTTCGAAGCCTTGATAGTGAGGCCTGCCTTTTGCAGGGCCTCCAAAACTTTCCACAGGTGGACCAGGTGATCATCCCAGGTGGAGCTAAAGACAGCTATATCATCTAGATATGCTGCACTAAAAGCCTCCATCCCTTGCAGGACTGTATTCACCAACCTCTGAAAAGTGGCAGATGCATTTTTCAACCCAAAAGGCATTACTGTGAATTGGTAGTGCCCTCCAATGGTTAAAAATGCAGTTTTTGCTTTAGCATCCTCTGATAACTTGATCTGCCAATACCCTGCAGTCAAATCAAAGGTGCTTAGATACTTGGCAGATGCCAGTGTATCTATTAGCTCATCTGCCCTGGGTATAGGGTGAGCATCAGTTTTAGTTACCTGGTTGAGACCTCTATGATCTACACAAAATCTCATTCCCCTTTTCCCATCTTTGGAATGAGGTTTTGGTACAAGTACCACAGGAGAGGCCCATGGACTTTCAGAGTGCTCAACCACTCCCAGTTCAAGCATTTTCTGAACCTCTTGTTTTATGCAGTCCCTGACATGGTCAGGCTGCCTATAGGTCTTACTTTTGACAGGCAAGCTGTCTCCAGTATCTATAGTGTGCTCACACCAAGAAGTAGTGCCTGGCACAGTAGAAAAGAGTTCAGAAAACGGACCCAGGAGATTTATGCATTGGTCTTTCTGCTCAGCGGTAAGACAATCTGCTAAAACTACACCTTCCACTAGAGCATCTTGTTCTGTGGAAGAGAAGAGATCAGAGAGAGGGTCACTCTCTTCTTCCTGTCCTTCATCTGTTGCCATGAGCAGGGTGAGATCAGCCCTGTCATAGTAGGGTTTCAGGCGATTGACATGGAGCACCCTAAGGGGACTCCTGGCAGTGCCTAAGTCAACCAAGTAGGTGACTTCTCCCTTCTTTTCAACAATTATGTGGGGACCACTCCATTTGTCTTGAAGTGCTCTTGGGGCCACAGGCTCCAAGACCCACACGTTCTGCCCTGGTTGGTACTGAATCAGAACAGCCTTCTGGTCATGCCATTGCTTTTGGAGCTCTTGGCTGGCCTGAAGGTTTTTACTGGCCTTTTTCATATACTCAGCCATTCTGGATCTTAGGCCAAGTACATGGATCTTAGGCCAAGTACATAGTCCCCTATGGCCCTCATTCTAAGCGCGCCATGCGGTAACCGCCATATGGCCGCTCCGCGGTCAAAAGACCGCTGGGGCCATTTCAACTTTCCCGCTGGGCCAGCGGGCGCTAGCCAAATTAGCGCCCGCCGGCCCAGTGTGAAAGGGGCCTGTAACACTGATGCCGGCTCCGAATGGAGCCGGCGGTGTTGCAGGTGTGCGACGGGTACAGTAGCACCCGTCGCGCTTTTCACCTTCTGCTAGGCAGACAGTGAAAAGCAGGCTGGGGCCCTGTTAGGGGGCCCCTGCACTGCCCATGCCATTGGCATGGGCAGTGCAGGGGCCCCCAGGGGCCCCAGGACACCCGTTCCCGCCATCCTGTTCCTGGCGGTAAAAACCGCCAGAAACAGGGTGGCGGGAAGGGGGTCAGAATCCCAAGCAGCGCCGCCATGGAGGATTAGACCAGCCGGGGGAAATCCGGCGGGAAACCGCCGGACCCGGTTTTCCGACCGCGGATTTACCGCCGCGGTCGGAATGGGCTTTGAAGCACCGCCAGCCTGTTGGCGGTGCTTCAGTCATCCGCGACCCGCCAGGGTCAGAATGACCCCCTATGTCTTGCTTAGGAGCTTTTAAAGGTTGTTCCCAACCCTCCTTTACAAGTGCTAGAGGACCTCTTACAGGGTGTCCAAATAGGAGTTCAAAGGGGCTGAAGCCCAATCCTTTTTCGGGTACTTCCCTGTAAGCAAAAAGGAGGCAAGGTAACAGGACATCCCATCTCCTCCGGAGTTTTTCAGGGAGTCCCATTATCATTCCTTTGAGAGTTTTATTAAACCTCTCAACCAGTCCATTTGTTTGTGGATGATAGGGTGTGGTGAACTTGTATGTTACACCACATTCCTTCCACATGGCCTTTAACCCCTTCGCTGCCAGGCCTTTTCCCCCTCGTGTGCCAGGCCTTTTTTTGCCTATTTGGGGCAGTTCGCGCTTAGGCCCTCATAACTTTTTGTCCACATAAGCTAACCAAGCGAAATTTGCGTCCTTTTTTTCCAACATCCTAGGGATTCTAGAGGTACCCAGACTTTGTGGGTTCCCCTGAAGGAGGCCAAGAAATTAGCCAAAATACAGTGAAAATTTCGTTTGTTTAAAAAAAATGGAAAAAAGTGGCTGCAGAAGAAGGCTTTTGGTTTTTCCCCTGAAAATGGCATCAACAAAGGGTTTGCGGTGCTAAACTCAGCAGCTTCCCAGCTTTCAGGAACAGGCAGACTTGAATCAGAAAACCCAAATTTTCAACACAATTTTGGCATTTTACTGGGACATACCCCATTTTTGCAATTTTTTGTGCTTTCAGCCTCCTTCCAGTCAGTGACAGAAATGGGCATGAAACCAATGCTGGATCCCAGAAACCATTTCTGAAAAGTAGACAACATTCTGAATTCAGCAAGGGGTCATTTGTGTAGATACTACAAAGGTTTCCAACAGAAAATAACAACTGAAAAAGAAAAATATTTAAATTGAGGTGAAAAAAACATCAATTTGTATCTACGTTTTACTCTGTAACTTTTCCCTGCAATGTCAGATTATCGAAAGCAATATACCGTTACGTCTGCTGGACTCCTCTGGTTGCGGGGATATATAGGGCTTGTAGGTTCATCAAGAACCCTAGGTACCCAGAGCCAATAAATGAGCTGCGACCTGCAGTGCGTTTTCATTCTATACCGGGTATACAGCAATTCATTTGCTGAAATATAAAGAGTAAAAAATAGCTATCAAGAAAACCTTTGTATTTCCAAAAAGGGCACAAGACAAGGTATGGAGGAGGAGTGGTTATTGGCACATATCTGAATTTCGGGGTGACCATACTACCATGTGAATTACAGGGCATTTCTCAAATAGATGTCTTTTTTACACACTCTCCTATATTTGGAAGGAAAAAATGTAGAGAAAGACAAGGGGCAATAACACTTATTTTGCTAATCTATGTTCTCCCAAGTCTCCCGATAAAAATGATACCTCACTTGTGTGGGTAGGCCTAACGACCGCGACAGGAAACGCCCCAAAAAGCAACGTGGACACATCCCATAATTTTTTTAAGAAAACAGAGGTGTTTTTTGCAAAGTGCCTACCTGTAGATTTTGGCCTCTAGCTAAGCCGCAACCTAGGGAAACCTACCAAACCTGTACATTTTTGAAAACTAGAGACCTAGGGGAATCTAAGATGGGGTGACTTGTGGGGCTCTGACCAGGTTCTGTTACCCAGAATCCTTTGCAAACCTCAAAATTTGGCTGAAAAAACACATGTTCCTCACATTTCTGTGGCAGAAAGTTCTGGAATCTGAGAGGAGCCACAAATTTCCTTCCACCCAGCGTTCCCCCAAGTCTCCCAATAAAAATGATACCTCACTTGTGTGGGTAGGCCTAGCGCCCGCAATAGGAAATGCCCCAAAGCGCAACGTGGACATATCCAATTTTTTTAAAGAAAACAGAGGTGTTTTTTGCGAAGTGCCTACCTGTAGATTTTGGCCTCTAGCTTAGCCGGCACCTAGGGAAACCTACCAAACCTGTGCATTTTTGAAAACTAGAGACCTAGGGGAATCCAAGATGAGGTGACTTGTGGGGCTCTGACCAGGTTCTGTTACCCAGAATCCTTTGCAAACCTCAAAATTTGGCTAAAAAAAAACATGTTCCTCACATTTCTGCGGCAGAAAGTTCTGGAATGTGAGAGGAGCCACAAATTTCCTTCCACCCAGCGTACCCCCAAGTCTCCTGATAAAAATGATACCTCACTTGTGTGGGTAGGCCTAGCGCCCGCGACAGGAAATGCCCCAAAACGCAACGTGAACACATCCAATTTTTTGAAAGAAAGCAGAGGTGTTTTTTGCGAAGTACCTACCTGTAGATTTTGGCCTCTAGCTCAGCCGGCACCTAGGGAAACCTACCAAACCTGTGCATTTTTTAAAACTAGAGACCTAGGGGAAATCCAAGATGGGGTGACTTGTGGGGCTCTGACCAGGTTCTGTTACCCAGAATCCTTTGCAAACCTCAAAATTTGGCTAAAAATACACATGTTCCTCACATTTCTGTGGCAGAAAGTTCTGGAATCTGAGAGGAGCCACAAATTTCCTTCCACCCAGCGTTCCCCTAAGTCTCCCGATAAAAATGATACCTCACTTGTGTGGGTAGGTCAACCGCCCGCGACAGGAAATGCCCCAAAGAGCAACGTGGACACATCCAATTTTTGGAAAGAAAACAGAGGTGTTTTTTGCGAAGTGCCTACCTGTAGATTTTGGCCTCTAGCTCAGCCGGCACCTAGGGAAACCTACCAAACCTGTGCATTTTTGAAAACTAGAGACCTAGGGGAATCCAAGATGAGGTGACTTGTGGGGCTCTGACCAGGTTCTGTTACCCAGAATAATTTGCAAACCTCAAAATTTGGCTAAAAAAACACATGTTCCTCACATTTCTGTGGCAGAAAGTTCTGGAATCTGAGAGGAGCCACAAATTTCCTTCCAACCAGCGTTCCCCCAAGTCTCCCAATAAAAATGATACCTCACTTGTGTGGGTAGGCCTAGCGCCCGCAATAGGAAATGCCCCAAATCGCAACGTGGACATATCCAATTTTTTTAAAGAAAACAGAGGTGTTTTTTGCGAAGTGCCTACCTGTAGATTTTGGCCTCTAGCTCAGCCGGCACCTAGGGAAACCTACCAAACCTGTGCATTTTTGAAAACTAGAGACCTAGGGGAATCCAAGATGAGGTGACTTGTGGGGCTCTGACCAGGTTCTGTTACCCAGAATCCTTTGCAAACCTCAAAATTTGGCTAAAAAAACACATGTTCCTCACATTTCTGTGGCAGAAAGTTCTGGAATCTGAGAGGAGCCACAAATTTCCTTCCACCCAGCGTACCCCCAAGTCTCCCGATAAAAATGATACCTCACTTGTGTGGGTAGGCCTAGCGCCCGCGACAGGAAATGCCCCAAAACCAACTTGAACACATCCAATTTTTTGAAAGAAAACAGAGGTGTTTTTTGCGAAGTACCTACCTGTAGATTTTGGCCTCTAGCTCAGCCGGCACCTAGGGAAACCTACCAAACCTGTGCATTTTTGAAAACTAGAGACCTAGGGGAAATCCAAGATGGGGTGACTTGTGGGGCTCTGACCAGGTTCTGTTACCCAGAATCCTTTGCAAACCTCAAAATTTGGCTAAAAATACACATGTTCCTCACATTTCTGTGGCAGAAAGTTCTGGAATCTGAGAGGAGCCACAAATTTCCTTCCACCCAGCGTTCCCCCAAGTCTCCCGATAAAAATGATACCTCACTTGTGTGGGTAGGTCAAGCGCCCGCGACAGGAAATGCCCCAAAGAGCAACGTGGACACATCCAATTTTTGGAAAGAAAACAGAGGTGTTTTTTGCGAAGTGCCTACCTGTAGATTTTGGCCTCTAGCTCAGCCGGCACCTAGGGAAACCTACCAAACTTGTGCATTTTTGAAAACTAGATACCTAGGGGAATCCAAGATGGGGTGACTTGTGGGGCTCTGACCAGGTTCTGTTACCCAGAATCCTTTGCAAACCTCAAAATGTGGCTAAAAAAACACATGTTCCTCACATTTCTGAGGCAGAAAGTTCTGGAATCTGAGAGGAGCCACAAATTTCCTCCCACCCAGCGTTCCCCCAAGTCTCCCGATAAAAATGATACCTCACTTGTGTGGGTAGGCCTAGCGCCCGCGACAGGAAATGCCCCAAAGCGCAACGTGGACACATCCAATTTTTTGAAAGAAAACAGAGGTGTTTTTTGCGAAGTGCCTACCTGTAGATTTTGGCCTCTAGCTCAGCCGGCACCTAGGGAAACCTACCAAACCTGTGCATTTTTGAAAACTAGAGACCTAGGGGAATCCAGGATGGGGTAACTTGTGGGGCTCTGACCAGGTTCTGTTACCCAGAATCCTTTGCAAACCTCAAAATGTGGCTAAAAAAACACATGTTCCTCACATTTCTGTGGCAGAAAGTTCTGGAATCTGAGAGGAGCCACAAATTTCCTTCCACCCAGTGTTCCCCCAAGTCTCCCAATAAAAATGATACCTCACTTGTGTGGGTAGGCCTAGCGCCCGCGATAGGAAATGCCCCAAAGCGCAACGTGGACACATCCAATTTTTTGAAAGAAAACAGAGGTGTTTTTTGCGAAGTGCCTACCTGTAGATTTTGGCCTCTAGCTCAGCCGGCACCTAGGGAAACCTACAAAACTTGTGCATTTTTTAAAACTAGAGACCTAGGGGAATCCAAGATGAGGTGACTTGTGGGGCTCTGACCAGGTTCTGTTACCCAGAATCCTTTGCAAACCTCAAAATTTGGCTAAAAAAACACATGTTCCTCACATTTCTGTGGCAGAAAGTTCTGGAATCTGAGAGGAGCCACAAATTTCCTTCCACCCAGCGTACCCCCAAGTCTCCCGATAAAAATGATACCTCACTTGTGTGGGTAGGCCTAGCGCCTGCGACAGGAAATGCCCCAAAGCGCAACGTGAACACATCCAATTTTTTTAAAGAAAACAGGTGTTTTTTGCGAAGTACCTACCTGTAGATTTTGGCCTCTAGCTCAGCCGGCACCTAGGGAAACCTACCAAACCTGTGCATTTTTTAAAACTAGAGACCTAGGGGAAATCCAAGATGGGGTGACTTGTGGGGCTCTGACCAGGTTCTGTTACCCAGAATCCTTTGCAAACCTCAAAATTTGGCTAAAAAAACACATGTTCCTCACATTTCTGTGGCACAAAGTTCTAGAATCTGAGAGGAGCCACAAATTCCCTTCCACCCAGCGTTCCCCCAAGTCTCCCGATAAAAATGATACCTCACTTATGTGGGTAGGCCTAGCGCCCGCGACAGGAAATGCCCCAAAGCGCAACGTGGACACATCCAATTTTTTGAAAGAAAACAGAGGTGTTTTTTGCGAAGTGCCTACCTGTAGATTTTGGCCTCTAGCTCAGCCGGCACCTAGGGAAACCTACCAAACCTGTGCATTTTTGAAAACTAGAGACCTAGGGGAATCCAGGATGGGGTGACTTGTGGGGCTCTGACCAGGTTCTGTTACCCAGAATCCTTTGCAAACCTCAAAATTTGGCTAAAAAAACACATGTTCTTCACGTTTCTGTGGCAGAAAGTTCTGGAATCCGAGAGGAGCCACAAATTTCCTTCCACCCAGCGTTCCCCCAAGTCTCCCGATAAAAATGATACCTCACTTGTGTGGGTAGGACTAGCGCCCACAAAAGGAAAGGCCCAAAACACAACGTGGACACATCACATTTTTTCATAGAAAACAGTGCCTACCTGTGGATTTTGGCCTGTAGCTCAGCCGGCACCTGGGTAAACCTAGCAAACCAGCGCATTTTTGAAAACTAGAAACCCAGGGGAATACAAGATGGGGTGACTTGCGGGGCTCTGTCCAGGTTATGTTACCCAGAATCCTTTGCAAACATCAAAATTTGGCCAAAAAAACACTTTTTCCTCTCATTTCGGTGACAGAAAGTTCTGGAATCTGAAATGAGCCACAAATTTCCTTCCACCCAGCGTTTCCCTAAGTCTCTCGATAAAAATGGTACCTCACTTCTGTGGGTAGGCCTAGCGCCCACGAAATGAAATGGTCCAAAACACAACGTGGACACAACATATTTTTTCACAGAAAACAGAGGTGTTTTTTGCAAAGTGCCTACCTATGGATTTTGGCCTCTAGCTCAGCCGGCCCCAGGGGGGGCAGAAATGCCCTAAAATAAATTTGACCCCCCACACCCACCAAACCCCCTCTGCCCGTGAGCGACCCTTGCATACGGAGTCTCTCCCCCTGCGTGACATTGGCGCCAAAAAACAAATCCCCGGTGCCTAGTGGTTTCTGCCCCCTTGGGGGCAGATTGACCTCAAATCGGCCAATCTGCCCCCAAGTGGGGCAGAAATGGTCTAAATACAATTTGCCCCCCAGGGCAGCGACCCTTGCCTGATGGGTCGCTCCCCAACTCTAAAAAAACAAACAAACAAACAAAAAAACACACAAACATTTTTTGCCCTGGCGCCTAGAGGTTACTGCGTTCCCTGGGGGCAGAAATGGCCTAAAATAAATTTGCCCCTCCAACCCTCCCCCCCTGGGAGCGACCCTTGCCTATGGGGTCGCTCCCCCTGCGTGACATTGGTGCCAAAAAACAAATCCCCGGTGCCTAGTGGTTTCTGCCCCCTTGGGGGCAGATTGACCTCAAATCGGCCAATGGTCTAAATACAATTTTCCCCCCAGGGGAGCGACCCTTGCCTAATGGGTCGCTCCCCACCTCTAAAAAAACAAAAAAAAAAAAAAATTGCCCTGCCGCCTAGAGGTTTCTGCTCCCAGGGGGGGCAGAAATGGCCTAAAATAAATTTACCCCTCCAACCCCCCCCCGGGAGCGACCCTTGCCTACGGGGTTGCTCCCCCTGCGTGACATTGGCGCCAAAAAACAAATCCCCGGTGCCTAGTGGTTTCTGCCCCCTTTGGGGCAGATTGACCTAAAATCGGCCAATCTGCCCCCAAGGGGGGCAGACATGGTCTAAATACAATTTTCCCCCCAGGGGAGCGACCCTTGCCTAATGGGTCGCTCCCCACCTCTAAAAAAACAAACAAACAAAAAAAAAAAAAAATTATTGCCCTGCCGCCTAGAGGTAATAATAGGCCGATCTGCCCGCAGGGGGGGGAGAAATGGCCTAAAATAATTCCCCCCGCCAGGGAGCGACCCTTGCCTAAGGGGTCGCTCCCGTTTGCGTGAAATTCATGCAAAGAAAAAAAACTCCCTGGTGTCTAGTGGTTTCTGCCCCCCTTGGGGGCAGATTGGCCTCATCAAAATAGGCCAATCTGTCCACAAGGGGGGCAGAAATGGCCTAAATATAATTTGCCCCCTAGGGGAGCGACCCTTGCCTAAGGGGTCGCTCCCCACCTAAAAAAAAAAAAAAAAAAACATTAAAAATAAAAAATAAAAATGATCCCTGGTGCCTAGAGGTTTCTGCCCCCCCGGGGGCAAAAAAGGCCTTCCCAAAAAAATGCCCCCCCTGGGAGCGACCCTTGTCCTGGTGTCTAGTGGGGTTTCAAAAGCCGGATTGCAAGCAATCCGGCTTTTGAAACCCTGGGAGAGACTTCAAAGGGAAGGAAATACATTTCCTTCCCTTTGAAGCCCCTCCGGGCCTCTCCCATTGATTGAAAGAGAAATGCTTTGCATTTCTCTTTCAATCGCGCTGGCGGCAGAGCTTCCAGCGCAATGGGGGAGGCCCCTGTGACAAATCAGGGGGGGTGGGGTGGGTGGGGGTCGGGGGTGGAAGGGGAAGGTCTTCCCCTTCCATCCCCGCCTTGGGGGGGAGTGGGGTGCACAGGGGGGGGCACGCTAGCGCTCCCCAAAGTTCCCGTGTGCCTTGGACGAGGTGACCTCATCCAAGGCACACGGGAACTGTAGCCTTGGACGAGGTGACCTCGTCCAAGGCACAGAACTGGTTAAGTAAGCAGACATAAAGTTGCCACCCCTGTCTGATACCACCTCTTCTGGGAAGCCCACCCTGGAAAAGATTCCCAGGAGGGCCTTTGCCACTGCAGGAGCTGTAGTGGTCCTTAGAGGAATTGCTTCAGGATATCTGTTGGCATGGTCCACTACCCTTTCAAAGGGAACCCCAACCACAGGCAGTGGAATAAGGGGTGCCTTTGGGGTGCCACCTGTTTTGCCACTGGCTTGACAGGTGAGACAGGACTT